>NW_005872886.1:16840-20442 GCF_000147115.1 Myotis lucifugus | reverse complement strand
GTAGAAGCAGTCGACTCAGTCGAACTCCAGAGGGGACAATGTTGCAGTATTAGCCTTTTATTATATAGGATAGGATAAGTAAGTTAAAGAAGAAGAAAGATCAATGAGAAAGAAGTGGAGAGGAGGCAGGAAGGATCATCTTATTCAAAGAACAAAAGTAAGGGAGAGCTAAGATCTCAGCATCACTTTCCGAACCTCCATCTCCTCCTCTCTAAAGTTGCTGAGTGCCCCTCTCTCACAGGGTTGCCAGGCAAATTGAAATGAAAGGGCATGTGTGAGACAGCACAGAACCTGGGACACTGGGATCATTCAAATCATTGCTGCTGCTGCTGTTGACGGAGTGAAGAATAAAGATAAAGCAGAGGTTGTCTTGGGAGAGAGGCTTCTTGCCCCTTTGTCCCTTTGGAAATTGCCTTGATGGACTGCTTGAGCCAGTTTGATCATCTCTTGTTCTTCTGATAAAATAAAGCTTGATGCAGAAAGCTTTATCATCAAAGGGAAAAAGAAAAAAGAAGGCATTTGGATTTCAATGTCCACAAAGTCCATTTCTTACCCAAGGTCCCTGGTTGCAGAAGGTGGAGGGCAGCCACTGGCCCCCACCTGTGCCGCCCGGCACTGAGGACCCAACCAGCAGAGTCTCACTGTGCCCCCACAACAGTTGCCAGGGGACCCCATCCTCCCATGTGCAGATGAGGAAACTGAGGCTCAGAGAGGGTGACCTTTAATGCCTCTTCCCCAAATCACACACAGATATGAATGGCTGAGCCAGGATTCTGCCTTCTTGGTTCCTTCAACTTATCAGGATTCCTCTGCAGCATGTTGCTTGTTTGTTTTGGCTCATTTCCTGCCGTGGCAATCCACAGAAAATCCACTTCCTGCCACTTCAGAGCAATCAAGGTTTTACTCCTCTCTTTGTCTCTACTGGTGTGGACACTGGACATTCTATTTCTCATCCTCATTGGTTGTCAGTTCCTTCCTGCCTCCCGGGGATGCCCCTCCTTTTCCCCTTTGCTAACAGTCAGGTGCTGCATAGTGACATGTCGGCCAATGGAGGACCTCAGAGACAATGGCGGTCCCATGAGAAGACTCAGGAAAATTCACACAATACTTCCATTGTGTTATAACTGCCTACAGCAGCCAGCACAGTAACGTGCTGTACAGGCTTGTAGCCAGAAGCACTAGGCTACACCACATCGTCTAGGTGTAGTAGGCTAGACCATCTAGGTTTCTGTAAGTGCACACGATGATGTTTGCACAGCAATGAAATCACCCAACAATGCATTTTGCAGAACATATTCCCATTTTTAAGTGAGGCCTGACTGTATTTGATCAAGTGTTTCTAGGGTTTGTAGAAGGAAGCTCTGCAGGAGAAGTCAGAACCCCGTCTCTAAGTTGGGTTCATCCCCTGCCCACCCACCCAACGCCCATCTGGGTCCACTCTTTCAGAGGATCCTGTGGGTCCTCCGAAGGCAGCTGTCCAGGAGGCAGTGGGTACATAGCAGGGGCTCAGCCCATGGGCCCGGGGGACAGACAGATTTGGAGCCCAGTGGCTGGGCTCACTTACATCCTTGGGAAAGTGCAAGCACCCATATGGCTGTGTTCGGGGTTTTGTCCCTTGGCCTGTGTGTGCCTGGGCTTGTGTGGGTGTGACCGTGTACTTTTGTGTCTGAGGCCTGGATCAATAACAAGTATAAGTGGGAATTTAGGGGGAACCACATGCTGCTGCTTTTAGGGGAGGAACTAAGTAGGTTCCTGTGAGCTAACATGGAAAGGACGCAGCTTGGGGCTGTGTCAATAGCCCGGGTTCTGGCATGTGTTAGGTATGTGACTTTAAGCAAGTCGTTTCTCCACGCTAAGCCTTCATCTGTCCAATGGGGATAGTGCAGATTGCCTTCCAGGAGTGCGTGCTGCGAGGATTCACTGGGATGAAGCCCATCCAGACGTGCCAAGCCAAGCACATAATGGGAACAGGAACTGACCAAGTGAATGGGCAGCCCCTGCTCTGTGTTCAGAGCCACGCCAAATAGTTCCGGGCTCAGAGCATGACTGAGAAGATGATGTTTGAGTTGGGCCTTCAGAGACCAAATTTCACCAGGTGAGAAGCGGAGGGAAGGGCTGTCCAGGCCGAGAGTACAGCTGTGGTGAAGCTGTTGTGAGAACAGCTACCGGGGAACCGAGCTGTCTGTGCTCAGAGGAGCTGGGACTCAGAGGCCAAGGATCGAGCCCTCGCTCTGTGCCCGCTGCCGCACAGGCTCGTGAAAGTGTAGGGTCCCACGTGGCTCTTCCTTTCACATGGACACAGGAAGTCTGGGCAGAGTCCAGCGCAGGACTCAGAAGATTACAGGGCTAGGGTCAGCTGACCTCTGAGGAGGGCGGAATGATATTGATTACCTGGATTGATGAATAAATATTGTAGCTACTTACCAAAAAGGGAAAAACAAGAGATTCGGTAAATGAAAGGGAAATTCACGCCTAGACTGGGAATGCTGAATGACCAATAATCGGAAGCACGTCCTGTGACCAGGAGAAAATAAAGGGAAGGTGGAAGCAGCGAACTGAAAATCTAAACCGAAGAGACAAGAGCATGACGGGACCCTTGAAGACGATTCCTCTGAGGAAGAACTTGAAATGCTAGAAAGCAACGTGAAAGCAGCCCTGAAAGTATTGGGAAGAAATAAGCCACCGGGGGTAGAATTATTTCAAGCCACAGAGATGGAACCTGTCAAAATCCTAATAGGAACATGTCAGCAAATATGGAAAACAAAGCAACGGTCTGCAGCAATGGGAAGGGTCGGTGTACATCCCAATTTTCAAGGAAGGAGATGCCAAGGCGAGCAGCGTCCACAGGGCCATGGCTCTCCTCTCCCACGCAGGTAGAGCGATGCCCGAGGTGATGCAGCACAGGCTGCTGCCGTCTATGGAGCAAGACTTGCTTGGTACTCAAGCTGGATTCAGAAAGGAAGAGGCACTTGCGATCTGATCGCAAACCTTCGCTGGATACTACAGTCACCAAAGAATTTCAAAAGGACATCTGTTTATAGACCCCAGTGAACCCTGTGACTGTAATATGACTGTCGATGATGAAAAGCTATGGGCTTCTCTGAAAGAAATGGGGGTTCCTCAGCACTTGACCTTCCTGATGTGTAGTGTGACCTGGATTGTGGACAGGAAGCCACTGCCAGGGTGAATGGTTTCTCCTCTAAGCAAAGGTGTCAGACAAGGGTGCCTTCTATCTCCCTGTCTGCTTCATTGGTACTCAGACCATGTCAGACACAAAACTGCGGAGAACAGGGCACTGTGGACGTCCCTCATTCATAAGGTGGCGAAGAGTCAGAGACAACTCAACGGCAGGTAACACTCACATCGAAGCGAACATCTACTAGGGCATTTCTCTGTACCAGTCACGGTTCTGTGTATTAACTTATTTCATCCTCACAACAAGCTTACGAGGTAAGTGCCACTCTTATTCCCATTTTACAGATGGGAAAACGGAGGCACGGAGGAGTTGAATTGACTAGAGGAAAGGGAGGTGGGTGGGTGTGGCATGAACTTGGAAATCGGGCAGGTTAGGTTCAGATCTCCACCCAGCCATTCACCAGCTA
>NW_005872886.1:0-16369 GCF_000147115.1 Myotis lucifugus | reverse complement strand
TTGCTTTTTTTTAACCAGTTGTGTGTTTTTTTTGTGGTTTTTTTTTTTTTTAATAAGCAGATTTCTTTGCCATCTGAGTCCGACTCTTGGCAAATAGCAGAAAAGCACTCGGTGTAATTTAAGCAAAGAAAGACGGGAAGGGAGGTTCTGGGCCGCAGGGTGTCTCTGGGAAATTCAGCGGCACCTGAACCCGGAGCTGGGACTTCCCCGCTGGGGCCCAGGCTGGTCCCTGCCCCCCCTCTCCCAGGGCTGTGGTCTCTGGCGGCCGTTTTCCTCTGTGTTTCCTCCTTCCTCCTGCTTCTTGGCGTCTCTTCTCGTGTTGCGGGAACGGCTGTCCCTCCTCTCTTTGAAGGAATGGCGCACCCTTTTGGTCAAGGGCCCGGCAGACCTGGCTTCAAACCCTGCCCCACAGGGCCAGCCATGTGTCCCCCGTTCCACGGACGGCAGGCACCGTGCAAGCAACGTGCTTTGCATTGACCGTCACCGACAAGGTGTCAGACAAGCGTGCATTCCATCTCCCTGTACGTCTCATTCTATCTCCCTGGCCCACGGTGGACTCTGTGAGGACGGCTGCTTCTGCCGCTGCCACGCTTGCTGTTGTCTTTAGCATGATAATAACACAGTCTCCTGAGCAGGGTGGGAGCCTGTCCCTAGGACGGTGTCACCGTCTGTCAGACCCTCCCTGGGCGGCCAGGAGACCCCAGAGCAGATGCCGTGTGACCTCAGCCCTGAGCCAAGAGTCTGAGCGCCTCGCCTGCAAAGTGGGAGTAGCAATGTCTACCCTGCAGCGAGGTTGTGGGGGGAAGTGAGATGGCGGTGTCTGGCCGGCACCAGCTGCTCCTCACCCCGCTTTGCCTGCTGACACAGGCCCATGGCCACGGAGGGAACGGTGAGTGCCCGTGACTGGAGGAAGGAAGGAGGATAAATCAGTCATTTTTAATGGGATAATGGGCCACATCACATCTCGGCTCAGAATCTCCTCCAAAGACCTGGCACCGGGAGCTGGGATTTTTTTTGTCATTTTATTTCTTTGTTCTTTGATTGGTAACGTTTCTCCAGAAAAACTGGAAGCTCCAGGAGGCCAGGAAGTGAGTTTCTGTTCCTGCGGCACCTAGGAAACATCACAGTACGCCGCACGCATGAATGAGACGATGCGGGGGCAGCGCTCGGCTCAGCACCTGGGACACCGTACTTCTCAATAAACATCGTGCATTGTGACTGTTCACTCTCCAGCATTCAGAGTGACTGCAGCCCAAGGTGGCGGAGAGGAGAGACGGTGAGGACCGGGAGACCAGGCTGGCGAGGTTGGCCACCGCCCTGTGGGAGGGCGGGGGAGCCAGGAGGAGGCTTGGGGAGCATGGGGTGGGCCTCTAGCTTGGGCGAGTTCATGGGAGGAGCCTCTCTGTGTAGCACAGCAGAAAGACTAGGCCTGAGAACAAGGGTCCGGGCCCAGCTCTGTGAAGGGAGACAGGAGCCTGCTCTCGGGCCTCAGTTTCCCAGTGTGCAGTCTTTGCAGCCTGCTCCCCTCTGCCCCCCATCCAAGCCCTGACACCCCCTGAGTCTCTTTGGAGTGCAGCAGCCCAGTGTCTTCCCAGCCAGAGCCCTGAGCTGTGGGACCTGGAGTGAAGCTGAGAGGCAGCGTGTGTGCTGGTCACAGGGCCGCCAGCGAGAGGGCAGGGGTGGGGCTCTGGAAGGGGGCTCATCGTGGGGGAGCAGAATCCATTCTCAGCCTGGACTTGTGGGTTTCCCGGTCTCCAGTCTGGTCTACTCCACTGTCACCATCTCCCTCTGAAGGAGCGTTGGTGGAGGCAGGGGCACCTGGGGGCCGGCACCGTAGCCCCATCCCTCTGCCTCACAGGCGCATCCTCCCCCACACCCCGCTTCAGAGCTGCCTCTGCCTCTACCCAGCCAGGGCTTCTGCCTCCTGGGAAAGGGGACGCCACGACAGTCCCTCCAGCACCCACTCCAGGTCCCCTTTGGGTGGCAGCCTTGACCCCACCTCTACCTCCGGGGCTGGTCCCCGATTCGGCTAATCCATACCCCAGACCAGGGCCCCCCAGCACAGGACTAGTCCAGAGGTAGGTACACTGCTTATCATGAGCCAGGCGGAGAGAAGCCCAGGACTCCCTCTGGCTGGGAGAGACTCTGTCTTCAGTAAAAGGGAGTGGAATAGGTCACACAGGTCAGGGCAGTGGGAACTTGAGAGGGATCTAAAATGAGGACTAGGCTGGACTGGGGAGGAGGGGAAGGGGGTGCATGTGTGCACATGGGAGATGTTTGTGTATTAGTCATGTGTCTGTGTGTAGTAGGGTGTGTGTGTATATCTGTGTGTACACGGGGGCTGTCTGTGTGTGTCTGTGCATGTGTCCGTGTGTCCACGTGTGCACTGTGCGTGTCTGCACACTTGTCTGCACATACAGAGGTTCTAGGCAGCGCCCTCAAAGGCTCACGGAGGCCCAGAGGCCAGTTAGGGCCCTGGGTCCAGTGCTCTCTCCACTGCTCACGCTGCCCCCTACCCGCCCCCCCATTCTCAAGGAAGGTCCCTTCCCCAGCCCCGCCCCACACCGTCTTTCTCTCCATCTCCAGCTGTAATTGATATAATGCTATTCTAATTCCTAATCATTTCCTGCAATTTGCAAATGGTTTCTCTGGTGTAAAGTCAGCTCTGCTCTGCTTTCTTGTTCTCGTGGTTAAGCAGAGAGAAGAATAAGAAGAGTGACAAAGCCGCTAAAGAGGAGAGAGCTGGGGAGAGGAACGCAGCCGCGGCCGGAGGGTGATTACAGGGAATGATGTGAGCCAGTCATTTAGCTAAATTACATTTTAACTAAAGATGAGTCTGTTCACTTCCTAATGCAGCGGCCTCACCGTCTCCTGTGACATGTGCCCAGGAAGGAGGGCGAACGGCCTGATTATTCACCACTGCCCACTGACCGGTGCCCATTGGGCCTCGCCTGGGAGGGCTGTGGCTTCGGGTCCATCCCGACCACCCAGGCAGCTGGAGCAGAGCAGGCAGATCCTTGAGTAAAGGTGGGGTTGTCCCACACCAGTCCCCACCCCCTGTCTCATCCCCCCCCCCCCCCCCCCGCTTCACCCCTCAGGAGCCTCTTATCTTCTAGTGCCCCGGACAGGCCCCAGACAGGCCAGGTCCCCAATACATGTAAGCACCGCTCAGTACCAAGTACAGAGTTGGGTTCCGGGGAGTGGGGTGACTAAGGCAGACAGTCTGTGCCCTGCAGGGTTTCCAGTCTACAAGGACTAGCTGACATGAAAGCAATCACTACCTAAAGAATCAGCTTTAACATGATGAGGGCCAGAGAGGACCTACCCTGTTGGGGGAAGGTCAGGTGGGCTTCCTGGAGGAAGTGACATTTCTGTATTGAGACATGACACACACAGAGGAACCAGCCAGGTGAGATGTCCTAGAGCAACGTTTCTCAACCTGTGAGTCGCAACCCCTTTGGCGGTCGAACGACCCTTTCACAGGGGTCGCCTAAGACCATCCTGCATATCAGATATTTACATAACCATTCATAACAGTAGCAACATTACAGTTATGAAGCAGCAACGAAAATAATTTTATGGTTGGGTCACAACATGAGGAACTGCATTTAAAGGGCCAGAAGGTTGAGAACCACTGTCCTAGAGGATGTTCCAGGCAGAGGGAACAACAAGTGCAAAGGCTCAGAGGTTTGAGTGGCAGAAGAAAGGCCTTTGTGATTGGACCATCTTGAAGGGGGGAATGCAGGTGGAAGATGTGGTTGGAGCCAGACTGCCCTGAGCTTCCAGGCCGGTCAGAGCAGAGGACATTGGGCAAACACCTGAATGGTGGGAGAAAGGGAGGGGTGCAGGCTTGGGGAGGAGACACTTGGTGGTCTAAGTGTCTTCCTGCCTAATTTAGCACGGCCGCTGCCCCAGTGGTGAGAAGCCCAGCTGTCCCCCACATCCCCCCCCCCACCATGAGGCAGGTGCCATTAGCGCACACATGAGGGGACCGAGTCACAGAGGGTTAGTAACTTTCCTGAGGGGTCACAGCGAGAAAGCGGCAGGATCCAGACTAGAAACCCGGGTCAGCCAAAGCCGGGGGCCTAATCACTGGGCTGCTGCCTCCCTCCACCAGGCCCGGGGGACCATGAACAGGGGCTGCGCCCCCTGCACCAGGGTGTGGAGCCAGAATGCGACACCACCTTCTGGAGAGGCCCCCAGAGATGAACGGTGAGCTGCTGCCCCGAGACCAGGAGGCTCAGAGGAGGGAGGGGACAGGGCCCAGGAACCCAAACAACCAAGGAACCCCAGGCCTGGGCGAGCTCCCTGCTGGGGCCCCAGGTGACAAAGGGCAGCACTGACCCAGAGGGCGAGCGCCACTGTGTGACTGTGGCCGTCACTGTCCTCGGGCGGAGGCCCGTCGGGCACAGCTGGGGTGAGTGCCGGCCGCCTCCGCTCCAGAAGCCCTGCGTCACTGTGGGCCCTACATCCAGGGAGCTTGTCACCCAGCGTAATTGTGCTGATTGTCATTGTCACGGCTCATAACACTTTGTGACGGCCATAAACACGGGAAGTCTGAAGCGGGCCCAGGAGAAGTCAGAGGCTTTCGATGGTTTGGACAGGATTTAAAAGGGAAAGCGGGGTGACTGGAAGCCTTGGGAGACAGGTTGGGGGAATGGCTGCCTGTTTTGGGGAGAAGAGGAGGCATGTCACAGTCACAGAATGCTACACTCACCTAATGTTAAGATCAGAGACTATTAAAGTGAAATAATGTTATAGTTGTTGACATAAAAATGCATAACATCCTATATAATAAAAGGCTAATATGCAAATCGACCAAATGGTGGAACGACCAGTCGCTATGATGCACACTAACCACCAGGGAGCAGATGCTCAA
The DNA here is from genome assembly GCF_000147115.1 of Myotis lucifugus. Classification (NCBI taxonomy): domain Eukaryota; kingdom Metazoa; phylum Chordata; class Mammalia; order Chiroptera; family Vespertilionidae; genus Myotis; species Myotis lucifugus. The sequence continues at coordinate 11,490 of NW_005872886.1, read as the reverse complement.
TGCAGGAGCTGCCCCCTGGTGGTCAGTGTGCTCCCACAGGGGAGCACTGCTCAGCCAGAAGCCCTGAGCCGGGCTCATGGCTGGCAAGAGCAGTGGTGGTGGCAGAAGCCTCTCCTGCCTCTGCGGCAGCACTAAAGATGTCCAACTCCCATCAGTGGGACACCCCCGAGGGCTCCCAGACTGTGAGAGGGCATAGGCTGGGCTGAGGGAACCCCCCTCCCCCCGAGTGCACGAATTTCGTGCACCAGGCCTTTAGTTACAATAGAATTGTTAAAAATCACCAGGTGAGGCTCACAAAACAATAGAGTAGTTGGGTGTTAAGATGGGATGTTACTGGATGCACAGAACGTCACAGAACCTGGGGTGGGATCAGCATGAGCACCGCAGGCTCAGAGAGAGGCCTGGCTTTAAGGCTTGGCTCTGGGACCACTCACTTGTTTAAAAAGTGGGCGATCTAAAGGCCTCCCACATGGGTCAGGTGGGTCCTAAATGGCATGAACAGGTGAATGGTGCTTAGCAGCCAAGCACAATATATGACACAGGTATGGAGGGAGGGAGAGGCGTGTATGTACTGTATTTCATGTATAGCATGTGATAGGTGAGAGTGTCAGGCAGGGCTGGAGGGAATCCTCAGAGATCCTACAAAATCGGGACCAGGCCTCTCACCTCGGGCTGCCCATTGGACTCTCCTGGAAGCTTTAAAACAACCGCAATGCCCGGGCCCCCTGAGCGCAGGGCTGCATAGGGGAGTGGCTCTGCCCTGGTGCCCTGGCCACCTTGTACTCTCCACACAGGCCATGAAGGAAGACTTACCCGCAGCCGGTGAGTGTTGGCAGAGCGCCCAGTGGTCCTCGCAGGACCCGAGAGCACCGTCCTTAGGGGGCAGCTGCAGGCGATAGAACGGCAGAGCCTTCACCTGGGAGAGGCTCCTCACCACCTCGTCACCCCGCCGGCTCCTTTGACTTGTGTCATCCGATGGGACATGTGTTGCTGGAACTCTTCTTGACCTTGCTTTTGCTGTCTACATAACTACTACATCATCTGGACCTGAAGAGAGCTCACTTTTTGTTTTTTTGTTTCTTTACCACCTGAATCTATCAACCTTCCTTGACAGCCTGTGTCTGTTGTGTTCCCTGCTGTGTCCCTGATGCCCAGAACAGGGCTGAGCACATAGTAGGTGCTCAATAAATATTTGTTGAAGGGATGAACAAATGGGCGGAGGAATGAAGCTTTCGCGGTAAAACGGCGGCAGCTGTGGCCTTGGGTGAAGAGATGTGAGTTGAAGTCCTTGCCCTGGGACCCCCACACTTCCGTTTCACCAGCCGGAACGGGGGAGCAGCACCAACCTCGGAGTTGCAGAAATTGACATCTAGTGAGTGGCTCTGGGTGAAGCTTGGCTTACTCACACCAGAGCACCCCTCCTGCCAGAAACCCCCCAAGTAAGTGGAATTGATGGCAGGGCTAGAGTGAGGCGAGGCCGGATCCTGGGGGCCTGAAATTACTGGATAAGGAGTTGGAACTTTCCAGCAGGCAATAGGGAGCCATTGTGTGTCTCTGAGCAAGGCAGGGCCCGGAAATGCGAGCTTCCTGGAGCTCAGCAGCGGCAGAACCTCCGGGAGGGGGCCTGTTAGGGAGGCAGCAGGCAGCCCACCATAGCTGCTATGTGGGGTCTCGGGAACCAGCACCTGGGCTCCCCAGATGCTGCTGATGGAGCCAAGTCTCGGGCCAGCACTTGGGGAACGTAGCTACAGGATTCCTAAATTCCGTTAAGGATTATCTCATCCAGGGAAGGAGAGGGGAGAAGGGAAGGCGGGGGGGGGGAGGTGCGGGGGGGAGCAGGCAGCTTGCTCACAGCAAGCGTGGTTCTGATAAAGAAAAAGCAACCTGGTCACTGCTGGTGGCAAAAAGAAAAATATATTACTTTGGAGCGATTGAAATTGCTGTTTTATTCATCACAACTGTTAACCAGCATCAGTTGTATGTGGTGATTCCACCAAATATGCCCATTTCTGCTGCTGGGTTTGCATTTACTGAGAAAGTCAGAAGTAGCTGGGCCCCGGGAAAGGAGGGAGCCCCTATCTGGTACAGAAAACCCCCGAAGAGCCCTAGCCTATGGCTCCCCCAGCCAATTCTTGCCTCTCCCCTCCCTGTCCCAGCACCTAGTTCTCGGCCTCTGCCCAGACCCTAGGCGCTGGGCGGGGAGGGAAGGAGAGGATCGAGAGCAGGTGCTCCTCACTCCTCCCTAATGCAACTGATCTCCCCCCACCCCCGCCTTCAGTCCTGACCCTGTCAATGAGCCCAGGCAATCTGCTCCCACCCACCCAAGCCTCTCCCAGCCTCCCTCCCCCAACCCTGCACACGGCCCCAACCACAGGCTTGTCTCAGGTCCTTGTCACTGAGCCCCTCCTGCTGCAGGACCTTCATGGTGTGGCTCCCCTGCCCCATAGCCACGGGCTAGGTCATCTCTCTGGGAATCAGGGAGGACCAGGGAGGCTAGGAAGGTAGGGATGGGCAGAGGCCTGGGTGGGGGGCCAGCAGCAGTGACAGCCAGGCCCCACCAGCAGGGCTGGGCTACACGTTTTGTTTCACACTTGGTGCCCGAGCTTACATTACGGTGCTGGCCAGGGGCCTCGTGTGCAGTTATTACACGTGATGTGCCTGTAGGTGTTTAATTGCCAGGTTGGTTTTGTATATTTGAGAAATCTATAAATATGGAGTGTAATTATCCATCGTTAGCATATGCTTATGTTCTGCATAAGTGTATATTGTTTCCCCAAGAATGCAAGTTGCCAATTCACCACCAACACAGGGACACCAGCCTGGCGTGTGTCCCCAGCACCGAAGACATGGGCTGTGTCCATATACCACTCTGAGGAGGAGGGCAGCTGGGACAGTGGACAAATCTCCCCACGCCACAGACAGGTTCTGGAGCTCCAGGAGGGGCAGAGAGCAGGCTCGGGAGAGAGGTCAGCCCCAGCCACCACCTGGGCCCGGGTGGCGGTCAGCAGGGCAGGGAGGGGTTACCTGAGCGCCCGCCTGTGCGGGTCCACCCAGGCCCTGCGGTGGGTCAGAGCAGGGCGGCGGCATCTGATGATCCTGGGGCCCCGTCTGCCCTCCCTCCACCTGGGTCACCTCCCTGAGCCTCAGGTCCTCAACTGTAGGAGGGGGTGAGAACAGCCCCCGCCTCATGGGTGTTGTGAGGAAGGAGTGAGTGCCAGTGAAGGCACCCAGCACATGTAGGAAGTGTTCCCAGGTGTGGATGGATACTCCTGTCACCCAGGACTGTTACAGAGAAGGCACCAACAGGTTTGGGGAGGGTGTCGGGGATGGGGACATGGGGAGGCGGCCCCATTTTCTGGTCACCAGAGTAGCCTCTAATGAGCTGGGAGCCCTGGTCCCCTTCTGCAAGTGCTTAGGGGTCCCAGGGAGAAGCCAAGAGGAGGGAACCCCAGCCGGTGACAAACTCTGCCCGGATCAGTTGCTGTCCTCATTAGCAGTAATTGGTTGTTGAATACACGGTCACCCTGGGCAATGATGTACCTGGATAAACACTCTCAGGGGGCCGGGGAGGACCCCGCAGGTCATGGGTGGGCCCTGCCCTTTCCCCGGGACCCCTCTGGGCAGACTGGGGCTGCCCACCCACAGAACTTTGGGGTCAGGCAAACCGGAGCCCCTGTTCTGGTTGCAGCGGGTCACTAGTTCTGTCTCTGAGCTTCCCCTGGCTCAGCCTTTCTCATCAGCAAAATAGGCTGATGCCAGCAGCTCTCTCAGAGCTGTGGTGAGAAGTGAGTGAGAAAGTGTGCCCCAGAGGCCGCCTGACCTGTGAGCAGTAGCCAGAGAAACAAGTCTCCTTCTAGTCCCTTCCTCATTCCCTCTCCCACCAGCCCCCCTCCCTTCCCTGATTCCAGGACAGGAGTCAGTATGACAACAGTAACCAGCCCTCCTGAGCCCCCCGCCTGGCCCTGTGCTAAGTTCTCCATACCCACTCTCTCACTCATCTTATTAGTCTGCTATAGGCTCTGCTATTGGTCCCAATTTACAGATGAGGACATTGAGGCCCAGAGAGTAACGTGAAAAGTCGCAGAGCTATAAGGGAACAGATTCAAGTCACAAACCAAGTCTGACGACAAACATGCATGCTTTTCCCTACATGCCTGTCCCAGGCATCCCACCGGGCTCAGGTCTGTCTTTCTTTGCAAGTTGGAGCTGGTGAACTTCCGAGGTCGTGACAATCATCACTAATGACTGAGCAAGGCCTAGGGGGCACCAAGGCCAGTAAATAGACGAATCCCATAGAATCCACACCCAGGGCTCCCTGTTCCCAAACCCACATGAAGGAGGCTTCCTCCTCCCTTCCTTGTTCTGAGCCTGCACTGGGACCAAAAGGCCCCGCTGAGGGGAGGGGCCAAAGTGGGGCAGCCAGCACAGCCAGCCCCCAGGTCTCTGGAGATCTCCCAAGTTCAGGATCGCAGGCTGCAATCCTTTGCAAAGCCGGAGCTGGGAGAGGAGGAGGCGCTCACTTTCCCTCCATGCCTCTCCCTGCACCCCTCCAGGCATCTGCAGGGCTGCGCATGTGCATCAGGAGCAGCTACGTCTTCAAGGGCCGGGACAAACCCCACACAGATGGATTTTCTGAGCCTCATTATCTCTCCCTCTCAGGGTCCCAGGCCACGCCAATTACTTCCTGCCACTGCCTGGTGCAGGTGGGCGGCAAGGCTGCTCGCTGTTTTAGGAGCTTATGGCTCCGTCCCCTCCCCCTGGAAATCAATGGAAACCCAGTTGTTAAATCCGCCTCAATCCAGCGGCTCGTGAATCAAAGGCCTCTTGTGGGCTCAGGCAGACCTGGTTTCTGTGCGGGGTCCGGGCAGCCGCAGGACCCACTGGGGACAGGCCCGGAGAGCACGGCAGTGGAAAAGCCCCAACCAGGTGACCAGCCTGCCAAGGAAAATGCCAGGGGAGCCCGCAGGGAGAGAGCCCGCTGGTCCCAGAGCTTCACCCTCAGGCAGGTCTCTTTCCTCAGAAACAAGCACCCGTCAAGCATGGGCTCCAGAGAGCACCCCTGCCCTGAGGTTGCCCAGGACTTTGCCTCCAAGTCCCATCTCTTTGCAAAGCCAGAGGGCTTAAGGCTGTGCCGCCTCAAGGGGAATGGGGGGTGCGAGGAAGGGGGGATGAGTGATTTCCAGCTCCCCTTGCCTGTGGCATCTGCAAAGCTGTGTGGAGCAGGCAGTGGGGGCTGAAGATTAGGCGCGCTCTGTGCACTGGGCACATGCACCCCACTATCTAAGGCCTCTAGAGCAGTGGTTCTCAACCTTCTGGCCCTTTAAATACAGTTCCTCATGTTGTGGCCCAACCATAAAATTATTTTCGTTGCTACTTCATACCTGTAATGTCGCTGCTGTTATGAATTCTTCCCTGGCCCTCCTGCTCATCCATCCAACGGGATTCCCCATCTCTCCCCAGTTCCAGCTTCACCCTCCCTCCAATACCGTCTGATCCAGCGGTCGCCAACTGGTCTGTGAGGTCCTTAATGTTGGCGACCGCTGGTCTGATCCAACCTCAACAAGACGCAGGCTGCTCCTGCGTGGGAATTCTCGTGCGTGTAGTTCTGCAGGATACGTTCCTGGAGCCTGAACCCAGGTCCTTTGGGTTACAGAGTCCGTGCCCTCATCACTAGGAAGTCCAACCCCACAGAGGTCAGAGGGGGCTACAGGGAGGCGGAGCCCAGCCTGGGAGCTCCCAGGCCCAGACACCAGGGAAGGCAGGAGCTCTGCCCGGGCTCCCTCAGCGCCTCCCAGGACCAGCTGTGTGAGCACGTCCAGGGTGCGGAGCTGGCGGGGCCATCGCGAGTACTCCATGCCTCACAGCCCAAGCCGGTGTCGGCAAATTACTCCCAGTAAGAGGATGTTTGCCAAGGGAATTAAAGAGGCAGTAAACAGTTAGAGTAATTAGACACGAACAGTAGACGTGCCAGGCTTCTCAACGCGGTTGCCAAAGCGCCTCCTCATCCCCTCCCTTTCGCAGGGTGAGATGAGGCCACTGCGCTGTCCTGTTAAGAAGAAGAGGTGACAGCTTAGAGCTAGAGGATCAGACCACGTGTGCACAGGATAACCGAAAGGAAAATAACCAAGTGCGTGATTCTGACCCGTGTTAAAGATATGCATTAAAATGTGCACCATCTCCCCATGAGCAGGGTGTCTTCCTAAGTGTCTTCAGTAAATGGTGGCAGGTACAGGCCAGCACCAGACCTGAGACCTGGTGGCCCTGGGCAGCCCTGCCGCTCAGGATGCGGGTCTTAGGAGGATAGGGGTGGGGAGGGCTAGGGACAGTCATTTAAAAATCTATAATAATAAAAGCATAATATGCTAATTAGACTGGACATCCTTCTGGACGACCTTCGGGGCAAAGCCAGGGCTGCAAGGGAAGCCTGGGTCCCGGGTGCCTGCTGGCAGCTAAAGGAAAGCCTGGGTCCCAGGTGCCCGAGGGAAGCTGGTGCCGGCAGCTGGGGGAAGGAAGGCCTACTCTTGCACGAATTTCATGCATCGGGCCTCTAGTTTAAAAATAATATCAAAGTGCATTGGATTATTTTTATCTCCATTATAACAACAATGCCCAGGCCCCCTCACACAGAGCTGGTGGGAGTATAAGCAGAGACAGTATGTTAGAAGGCAACTGGGCAATGCTGCTCAAAATGTAAATGCGTGCACCCTTGCACCCAGCGAGCCCACATCCAGGAATGTTCCTACCGAAACAGGCGCACAAATGCCGGGGAATGTTCACCCGGGACTGTTCTCAGAAGCACTGCTTGTGCGGGAGAAACCAGAAACCCCCAGATGTCCATCAGGGGGGCCGGCTAATAAATCACGGTCGTCCCCACAATGGAATTAAATACAGGGTTTTTTTTAAATGAGGTAAATCTATAGCGCTGTCAGAGAGACATTTCCAAGACAAATGAGAGGGGGAAAGAAAGTGGAGCGACGGAATGGAAAGTATGATCGCACAAAAGAACTGCGGAAGTCAGAAAATGAGGCTGCCAGCTCTTCGCGGGGAGGCGGGGAGAGGCGGGGAGGAGTTTCACTCGCTACAGGGGCAGGAGGACATACCTGACAGCTTCTGTTAACAGTTAGTCAGAAAAAAAGAAAACAGCACCAATAACAATACTCCTTTTTAAATTAAATAAAATCAGCGAACACTGGTAATAAAAGAAAATAAGTGCGGTTTTTTTCTTTCTAATATGCATCCTCAATACCCGAAGGTGTATTGTTAACATTTGGCTGCATGTCTTTCAGTATTTTTTAATCAGTTTTTCAGGCACAGCTGTTATGGGTCTGGATGTAGTATAACTTCACATCCTAGGCTTTTAAAAAGCTTAATAGTATAGCATTAAGCATGTCCCACCCAGTATGAGCGTAAACGATGTTTCCACAGCCTGTGGAATATTCCGCATGGCTAGTTAACTGAACCCTCTCGTTGAGTTAACTTGTTTAGGTTGTTCTTTTTGTTTTTTGTTTTTTCCTATTATAAGTAGCCCAGTGGTGAATATATTTATGGCTGAAGCTTTGGGGGAGAGGCATCTGGGAGTCTCCCAGCCTCGTTTAAAAACACAAAATATATATGTAACCAGTCTATTGACTGGGCTGAACTTGCTGGAGGCGCAAACAGAAATGATGTCATTTTCCCCCAACCCTGCCTTCAGCTGTGCTCCAGCTAAGGCCCACCTCGCCGCTGCCCCGGACATGCCCGGGGGATCCCGCAGCGCTGCACCTGTCCGCTGGCCACACTGATCTGGCCACATGCCTGTTCCTGCTCCCTCTCAGGCCTGGACGGGGCTCAGGGACCCCAGCTGGGAAGCAGCACGGAGGTGGGGCTGAGGTCCTCTCACTCCCTCCCTTCCCTCCTGCCTCCACACCTGATTCAACAGCAGGACTGAAACTTTGGTAGGAGGCCAACAGGTGTCCTCGGGGCCTGAATCACCAGCACACGCTGGGACACACTACTTTCTATCCCTGGGAAGTTGGGGGCCAGGGAGCAGCCAAGCTCAGGAGATGCAAAGACTAACCCAGGTCTGTCTTCTCTCTGGGCCTCCCTGTCCGCACATTAGCAGCCCTGGGATCTTGAGGGCCCAGTCCTCGGCACGGACACTGGCTTCTCCACTGCGGCACGGCCAACAGAGGCACTTGAGGCACCCCCAGAGGTTCCCCAGTAGAGGAGTAGGGCGGAGAATTGACTCATGAATTAGCAGTCACCAAGCACCTACTGTGTGCCAAGCTCTGGGTGGGGCATGTCACATTGACTCCTCCCAGGCCCAGGGGGTACATTTGGGCACCTCCAGTGAGGAATCTGGGACTCAGGTCAAGGATGTGTCCAAAGTCACCCCTACTAAGCGGTGGGGCCCACATCCAAATGCGAAATGGCTCAAGGGGCATTTCTGAAGCAGAATCCACAGTCTCCATGGCCGTCTAGGACGGGGTGAGAGCAGGGGAAAGACGTCCCTGCCCTTCTCCTGTGAAGCCCAGCCCCAGGGCCTTCTTGGCCAACCCTGCCCTCGCTGCCACCTGGCTCACCACTCCTGACAGCTGGCCCCATCTCCGGCCCCTCAGACGGAGCACTGGGCTTGGAGCCTATTGGCCAGGGCTGGGCCTCGCCTTAGCCCTCGGGGTTGCCTGCCAGTCCCGTCACCTCTCAGAGCATCAGTGTCCTCCTCGGCGAGATGGGACGACAGTATGCTGGGCCCACACGGCTGAGCACAGGAGTCCTCCGTGCACCAAGCCCACGCAGGCCCAGCCAGGCGCCACTCCACACGCCGCGCTTCCCGGCTCGCTCAGTGCCCCCGGGCGATGCTGGATTTTGCTCAACTTGGAGCATTCCTCGCTGTGGCTCGCAGCTGGACTTTGATAAATGTTTGTTACACGAGTTAGTTCATTAACGGGCTTGAATTGTGGCCCTGCCGGTTATTAGCTCTGTGACCTGCAGCTCGGGGCCTGCCTGGCCCCTTGTCGGAGCCTCTATAAAACAGTCATTCCCTCCCGAAGTCTGGAGGGAAGGAGCAGGGGAAACCCTGCCCGGGAGGAGCCAGGTGCCCTGCGCTTCACATGCCCCTGGCTGGACCGCGTGTTCCTGACTCCTTGGACAACAGGACCTGTTCATCAAGGGTGGGGCTTTGAGAAATTTTATTTTTTTTGGGGGGGGGGGGGGGGGGCGGAGGGGTTAATTACCTTTCCTCTCAGTGGAGGGAGAAGTTGGTGGGAGCCCTGCAGGAGAGTGGAGCCCGGGGCACCCTCAGAGGTAGAGGTGAGACTGGAAAGGAGTGAGGCTGGAGGAGGGGAGAGGCTGGGGTCTGAGAGCGGGCACGGCTGCCGGTGCCTGTCACTGAGCCCGTCACTGTGCCCACCACTGTGCTCGTCACTGTGCCCGGGGCCGTCCGCACACGCCTCACTTCATAGCCCAGCAATCCTGGGAGGAGGGCGTCACCCCCTTTCAGCGATGAGGACACTGAGGCTCTGAGTGGTCAGGCGACTTGTCCAAGGCCCCACAGCTAGTGAGGGCAGAGCGGGCACAGAGCCATCCCTCCCCCAGCGCTGATGGGGGCTGGCCCTGTGCCAGCCATGGGGACCGAGATGTTGTCACTGCCCTCCAGGCCTCCAGTGTCACTGGAGGTTTGATTGGCATCTGTCAATTGGTTCCCACCCCAGACTGTGCCCGCCATGACCCCCGCCTGGACACCCTCCCTGGTCTGTGCCGGGTCCAGGCCTCTGAGTCCCCACTGCCCGTGTCCTCAGGGAGCCTTGGGCGTCCCCAGAGGCCTGGGCCTCTTTCCCAGCTGCTTGCTTGGAGCCCGGCCCCCAGTGGGGTGCACGTTCCCAGGGGCTCGGGACCTGCCTCCCTCGGACCCGCCAAGTGCCCGCCGGTGCTTCACAGGAAAATGCTCCGTGTCAGCTGGATGCAATGCGGACTCAGCCCCACATGGGTCAGTGACAAGCCCCACCGCCCATGTCTGGGTCCCAGCTCCCCGATGTACAAATCCCCGCGTCCCTCCTGCACAGGCCCAGGGAAAGAGCAGGGATGTGGGACCCCAGGCCCGGGCTCCCCTCCCCTCCTGCCACGGACAAGCTCAGGGACCTGGGACAAGTCACTGCATCCCTCAGAGCCCCAGGCACCCCTCCAGAAAAGTGGGAGCAGCAGCGCCACCTGGGGTAGAGTGAGGGCTGCCAGGGTTCAGCGTGAACTCGCCCTGCACACAGTAGGCGCTCAGTAAATGCCAGCCCATCCCCTGCAAAGGCGGCCACACTCTGTCAGCTGCATCCAACTCAGAGCTCACGGTCTAAGAAGCCTTTGAATGAATCCTTTGTCCAGCAGCCTCTGAACCCCCAGCCCACCTCCCTCCGAGGCCCAGCCCGGCCTCCAGCCCTCCTCAGCCCCACTTCTCCTGACATAACTTGTGCGGTTTGGTGGGACTTGTTCCATCCACTACACACAATAAATCTCTCAGGATGTTTAAATTCCAAACTTTTTTGTAATTTCCCCTCCTCCCCCAGGGGAATGCCTGTGTTCAGCAAAGGTCACACATAAAACCCCCCTATCCGGCAGGGAGAGGAGGCGGGGGCTCGAGTAAGGAGCAGCTGCGGCTGATTAGGGGACATCCAGTCCCCCTTCAAGGAGCACACGCTCTGCTGGGGCCGCAAAGCCAGAGTGACGCCCTGTTCTCCCACCGCCTCCGAAATGCGTGATTCAGGCGCTTCGAGTGGGCCTGCTCCTTACAGCAGCAATGCGAGTCCTGTTGATTGAGCACATGCTGGCCCCACCCAGCCCTGCACAGTCCACAGCGCTATCACCTCTGCTGCACAGATGGGGACACGCAGCACCGAGGGGTGAAGGGACTCCCCAAGTTCCCGCCCAGCAGGAAGAGGAGGGGCTGGGATTTGAACCCAGGTCTGGCTGGTGCTAAGGCCCCTGCTCCTCTCCCCCACCTCCTGCTCCCTGGGAACAGAGAGGATCTCAATGGGAAAGGTGAGCAGAGAAATCAGCCCAGTCCAGGTGGGTGCTCACCAGGCTTTGGGTTCAACCCACTCCTCTGGTCATTTGCATATATTTGCATACTGTGGCTCCAGAGGCCTCAAGTATAGGTAATAAAATCAATTAATTAGTGCAACCAACCAGAGGGCACTGAGCTGCAGGACGGCCTCAGGCCACTGTAACACACAGGATTGATCTTGGACGGGATCCATTTGCGTTGCCTCCCGCGTCAGCAGAGCCCACCCTGAACTGGGCCCAGCCCAGCAATGGTCCCTCCTTGTCCAAGAGTGAGACACCCAAGGGGAAAAGACTGTTTAATGTTCTGGAATAAAGAGCTTGCTATTTTGTGTTCTTACGCCATCATGCACCTCAATAAAGCCAGGGCTGTGGGTAACAGGACGGACAGCGGCCTCTGTTCCTCCCGGCCCAGAGCTCCCGGTGCTCAGACACCCTCCCCAGAGGCGAGAGGCCGTCCTGGGA
>NW_005872885.1:12216-37188 GCF_000147115.1 Myotis lucifugus | reverse complement strand
CCTGTGAAGGGTCGTTCGACCTCCAAAGGGGTCGCGTTCCCACAGGTTGAGAACCGCTGGATTAGATGGCGATGGGTAGGTGGGTGGATGGATGGATGGATGGATGGATGGATGGATGGATGGATGCCTGGAAGGAAAACAGGAATGGGGAATGACACAATGGGTACAGGGTGTTCCTGGAGTGATGAAAAAGGTTTGAAACTGGGGAGAGGTGCTTGCACAAGATGATGAATGCACTAAATGCACTGAATTGCACACTAAAATGGTTAGTTGTGTGTTATGTGAATTTCACCTCAGTCATCATCATCATCATCATCTCCTGTCTTTCCTATGTGGTTGTCAGGTGTGACAGCTGGAACCCTGGTTACCTACCATTGTGACTCTAGCACCTAACACAGGCCCTGGCACAAAGGAGGTGCTTAACACATCTTTGTGGAATAAATACACACATAAACAATGACAAACATTCACGAGTGAAAAAGGAAGCACGGCACCCATACATGGAGAATATTAAGCTTTTCCAAAATTAAAGGCGGGGCGTGCAGCCGGAAGAGGAACCGGGCTTCTTTTGTGTGATTCTTCAGGCACAAAATCAAAACCAAGCAGGGGGGTTACAGGCAACAGCTCTTGGCTAACCCTGAGAAAGCCCTGTCCACCCTCGGAGCTGCTGGGCAGTAAGACAAGCTGTCCTGTGAGGCAGTGAGCAGCCTGTCATGGGAAGCATTCAAGTGGAGACGAGGGAACTTGTTGAAAGAACTCATGCATCAGCAGGAGTTTTCCCCTAGACAGCGAGTCCCTTCCAACTCAGAGCCGCTGTGATCTGAGCCTACTTACAGGCCATTAAAATCCATTTAGCCTCCCGCTGGCTGCTTGCTGCCTTGTTGAATCCATCATCACCTGGATATTTATTGAGCGCAGATGTCACACAGAAGGATCCAAAGAGGGCGCCATGTCCTAAGGAGGCAGAGGTATCAGGTCATTCTCTCGATTCTGTCCCTCCCAGGCTGACTCACTGCTCAGAACGCCACTTGGGAAGGCTCTGGCGTGCGGACAGCAGGCTCATTTAACGTCCCCGCTAGGGTTTCTGCTGTCCCCGGTGTGCCCACCACCTCCTGGCCCCAGCACGGGCACCTTCTGGCAGCATCGCCCGCCACAGCTGCTGCTCTGCTGGGCTCACCTGAATTCCCACATCCCGGCCCCACTCTCCCTCAGGGCCAGGCACTGGTGACCCCAAAAAAGGGTCCTGCCACACAGGGAGGGACAAGATCGAGAAAAGTTATGAGGCATCTACAAAGGAACCACTGTGTGTCCTTTAAACTAGATTTTGTGGGTATTCTACAATAACAAGGGGAAAGACCTACGATGTGCATTTTAACTCGTTATAGGTGACTTGTATATTATATTATGTTGTATCAGATATATTATATTGTACTAGAGGCCCGGTGCACGACATTCATGCACTGGGGGTAGAGAGGGAGGGGGGGCTCTCAGCTTGGCCTGCACCCTCTCTTGGTCTGGAACACTTTGGGGGATGTCCGCCTGCTGGGCATTTGAATAGCTATGCATGGGGCCAGGTGGATAGCAGGCTATGCATGGGGCCAGGTGGATAGCAGGCTATGCATGGGGCCAGGTGGATAGCAGGCTATGCATGGGGCAAGGTGGATAGCAGGCTATGCATGGGGCCAGGTGGGGAGCGGGCCTAAGCAGGCAGTCAGACATCCCTTGAGGGGTCCTTAGTGCAGTCGCAGAGGCGGGACTGCACTCACCAGCCGTGAGCCCAGCTTCTGGCTGAGCGGCACTCCCCCTGTAGGAGAGCCCTGACCACCAGGGGCAGCTTCTGCATTGAGTGTCTGCCCCCTGGTGGTCAGTGCGCACCATAGTGACCGGTCATTCCACCATTCGGTTGATTTGCATATTAGGGTTTTATTATACAGGATTGTACTAATTCCCCCTCTTTCTTTCTGTCACATCCCCATTTGGGGCAGGACAACAATGTGCCCTGTGTCAAACCGTCACCTGACCAGGGACACAGTGTCGGTATCTGAGAGGTAAACATATGTCCCTGGGTGGCGCTGCAGGAAGCATCTAGACCAGTGATGGCGAACCTTTTGAGCTCGGCGTGTCAGCATTTTGAATAACCCTAACTTAACTCTGGTGCGCAAAACATCCCAATGTGCAGCCCACTTTAGGGACACGGAGCTGAGAGCGCTAGGAAAGCAGCAGCGGGGAACTGCGCTGAAGCCGCTACTGACCTGGGAGCACAGCATTCCAACGGGGCCTGTATTCACCTGGAGCCTGCGGTGCCAGCTTGGACCACTCCCGTGAGAAACCTGCCCTCCGCAGCACCCCAGCTTCCCCAGGGGCCGGGCCACTTGTCCCCCCTCCTCAGATGCTCTCATCTGTTCGCTCTCGGGAACCGGGCCCAGGGCAATCAGCCGGCAGAGCGGCTTCGGAGACAGGTCTGCGTGGCTGTGACCCTCGCCGGGCGAGCCAGCGCCAGATGAGGAATTGCTCTGCCTGGCAGTTTTGCAAAATTCAAAGCTTTTAGCCGGGGCGGAGGGTCAGTTATTGGAAGGCTTCTTGCATCATCGTCACAAAACGCCACCTCGTTAGCCAGAGAGGTGGTGGTGATGGTCTGCGTGAGGCCAGCGCTTCCTTTGCTTTGGGAAAGATCCTTCAAGAATGTGAGTAACACCGAGGACGTGGTGGCCAATTTTCCTGCCACATGAAACTGCTTCAATGGGCACTTTATTCCCATCTAAAGGGAATTACCTTCCGTCCTCGGGTTTCTTGCAAGGAAAGCGTCCTCTCCCTTGGAAGAGGGTAGGAGTACATTTAAGTTATTCATTAATCCATTTAATTATTCATTCCTTCATTTAATTATTCATTCATTCATTCATTCATTCAGAGCCCCAGAGCAGTAACAGCTGCCTGCATTGGGGGTGTTGACTCAGTGGCTGCATTAAGTGCTTTACATGCATTTAATCCTCACAGCTCTCTGAGGTAGGTCTTTGGTCCCATCTTCCAGACAAAGGAACAGGCTCAGCCAAGTTCATTAGCTCCCCAAGGCCACCCAGGCGGGAAGTAGTGGAACAGAACTGGAGAGCGAAGATCTGAATTCGAATCCCTCTCTCCCTTCTCACTACCCCTGTTGTGTCAGACGCATCTTCAACTCATTTCACTGAGCCTCGGTTTCCTCCTCTGGAAAATGGCCGTGTGGCTCTTAAAGGGGCAGAGAGGTGAAATGCCAGCGCCTTGCGGGACCACTTCACACAATCGGTGTTGGCTCTTGGGTTTCCCATATCCCCAAACGGGGCTTCTCCCCAACAAAGATTAAACCAGTGAGATTTTTAAGACCTTCCCCAGCAAGCGAGATGTCAGAACCCTCTGGGGGAGATTAGGGGTCATCCCACCTTTTGTAGTCGTTCAGATTCAGACTCTGTTGACTCGAAAGTCAGTCCTGCGGTCCCTCTGGTCCCCCGGGTGCACCGCTGGGCACACTGCCCTCCGCGGTGGCCAGTGGAGAGGCTCTGGGCTGCCTGCCTTGCCAGCATCCTCTGCGCCATCTGCGACCCGCCTGCGGAAGGAGCGATCGTGCGGGTTTCCAGCCCCTATGGGCCCCGGAGGCCACCCAGCCGGGCAACCGCTGGGCCCGCCTGTTCGTCTTGTGGTTCCATTTGGAAGAGGCGTCTCCACTTTTCATTCCGACCGGCTACAGGGGTTTCGGTCTCTTCACGGCTGCCAGGTGCCAGCTCTGGGCCGCCACGGGAGGTGCCACCGGCCACTCCCAGAGTATGTGACAGGAGGTGGGGAACCGACCCCGGATGGAGCTGATCATGGACACTGACAGCCCGCACCTTTGTCCAGCACCTTACAGGTTGCACGGCGTATCTGGCAGCATGCAGTGCTCATTTTGACCCTCACTATAGCTCTTGGAGAAAGAAGGGAGTGGGACACAGCTGTTCCCAAGTGGCCTTTGGTGGGAGGTAGATCATGACAGGAGTACACTCGCCAGGGAGAGCCGGGAAGGAAGCAGGTGGACACAGAGCCATAGGGCCGTGGTCGGCAAACTGTGGCTCTCGAGCCACATGCGGCTCTTTGGCGCCTTGAGTGTGGCTCTTCCTAAGCCTTAGGAGTACCCTAATTGAGTTAATAACAATGTACCTACCTATATAGTTTAAGTTTAAAAAACCTGGCTCTCAAAAGAAATTTCAATCGTTGTACTGTCCTAGGGGACCACCACCTCCACAGCAGGGGCAGAGCAGCCGCCAGTGCATGGGAGAAAGACCAGCCGGGGGGCAGGGGAGGACCAGGGGCAGGGTGTCACCGAGCAAGGTGGAGAGCAGGCCAGAAGGAGGAGAGGCGGGCAGTGCCAATCGGCAGAGATGCGCAAACTGAGACAGAGCAGCGGAATGGCCAGGAGTGTGGTTCCGATCCTGCCCGTTCAAGCGTATGGTCCTCGGCACATTGCCAACCCTCTCTGGGCCCCAGTCTCCTCACCTGGAAAATAGGGATAATGATGCTCCCTGCCTGTCAAGATGGTGCTGAGAACGGCATGAGCTAATCCAGTGATGGCGAACCTTTTGAGCTCAGCGTGTCAGCATTTTGAAAAACCCTAACTTAACTCTGGTGCCGTGTCACATATAGAAATTTTTTGATATTTGCAACCATAGTAAAACAAAGACTTATATTTTTGATATTTATTTTATATATTTAAATGCCATTTAACAAAGAAAAATCAACCAAAAAAATGAGTTCGCGTGTCAGAGGTGTCATAGGTTCGCCATCACTAAGGATGAGCCCAGCACCAGGGTCAATGGCTGCTGGCTGTTATTTTAACTAGTATAACAGGAGGCCCAGTTAAAAACCACAGGGTAAGACAATGATTCTTCCAGAGATCTCTCTACTGGGCCCAGTAGGCTTTCAAATACGCCCAGTAGGCTTGGCCCATCTTGCCAGCATTCTCACTCCACACCAGCCCTGGGATACGACTCCTACAAAGGGGGGACCCTGTCCTCGGGGTCTCCCACCACCAGGGGCACGGAGGCCTGCTCTGTGCTGACTCACGGTCTTCGCATCCTCGCCACAAACCCGCCCAGCACGAAGCAGCCGTTACTGCTCCCATTCCAGTTGGCAGAGAGGTGCAGCGAGCTGCCCACGGTCACACAGCTACCACGTGGCCCAGCTGGGATTTGAACCCCAACAGTCTGGCCTCTGAGTCCACGACTTGGTCACTGCACGACTCTCCCAGCAGCTGCAGGTGCTGGCCGGCGCTGTTGTGGAAGGCACAGTAGATGGAGCAGGTGATGTTCAGGCCGAGACAAGCACAGAAGGACAAACAAGGTTAGGAAGGGACAGCAGGGCCAAGGCCCGGGGGCAGGAGAGGTGGGGCCGGTTTGAGGATGGAGAAAGCCGCCTGCCCAAGGCACAGAGTGTGGGATGGAGAAGGGCAGTGGCCTGACAGCTCACAGCTCTCCGAGGAGCGCAGACATCCCCCCCCCCCCCCCCCCGCCCGCCACAGTAGGAAGCCTTGGGGCAGGGGGTAGCAGTGAAAATATAACAGGATTTAAAAGGGACACGCTCTGCAAATGAATAGGACACAACCATTTAAAAAAAAAAGGCGAGAGGCATTGTGGGTGTTGTTAGAGGGAAAAGCAAAGTGCAGGGAGTGTGTGGCAGCTTCTGTTTAGGGGGAAGGAGGAGAGAAGGGATAAGAAGCAACGTTCATGGCGTTTGCTGGGATGGAGGTAACATAACCTGAAAGGAGGCGCCAGGAGCTGCTCGGTGGTCGCCCGGATGGGCACTGCAGCCTGGGGGCAGGGGCGGAGCAAGTGTTCTCGAGTGCTCTTTCCCCGCTTCTAGATTTTAAAGCCAGGGAAGAGACTGTCTGTTCCAAAATTTAAAAGATGACCAGGCTGCTGGGAGGAGAATGCAATGGAGGGGGGGAAAGTGGACTCAGGAAAAATATGAGAGGATGCGACTTGGGACTGTTAAGGGGTTTGGGGGTTAGGGGTGGGGTGGTGAGCAGTAGGGGGAAGGAACCTAGAGCAACAGGAACCAGCTTAATGTTGTCCCTAGCTGAATTTGGCCTAGGTTCAGACTGAACCAGCCAGAAATGGACAGCCAGGATAAATGTGGAATGAATGTTCTAGAAAAACAGCTCTTGGCTCCTGCAGATGAACTATTGCGGGCTGTTAAAGGAGCCCCCCCCACCCCCCCCAAACCCCCCACCCCCTTCCCCGTGGCTCTGGAGGGATGATTTGTTCAACTTGAAACACCTGCAGCTGCGAAGTTAACCAAAAAGCTCCCTCCTGCTGCAGGCATTTTCCTGGTGGCTGCTGCCCCCTGCTGACGGGATTGGGACGTCACAGCCTCCGTGCAATCCCGAGCCCACAGCTCCGGGCTCCACTTTGCATTCTGGGCGCATGGAAGGTGAGTCAGTCACATTTCCTCTGCCCTTTACTGTGATGGCCATGCCAAGCACTGCATCAGCGGAGGCATAAACAACCAGACCCACGTGAACAGTGAAAAACCAAACAGCAAAGTCATTACCAAGAGCAGGCGGTGTACCAGAAGGCAGATGCGACACAGTGCATCACAGAGCATTGTAAAGCAGACGCCACCACCGCATTCAAGATCGCCCTCCAGGGACTCAGCGGCAGCCCAAGGGCTGTTAAGAAGAGCCGGTGTTGACTGGGTCTTACTACTTGCCAGGCGTTGTTCTAGAACCTTCCCTGTGTTCACGCAGTTGGTCCTCAGGCACCCACAGGGCAGGGATGAGGAAACAGACACACAGAGAGCTTAAGTGGCAAAGCAGGATTCAAACCCAGACAGTCTGAGTCCCAGTCCTTGGAAACTCCAATTTAAAAGTCAATACTTCCTTCTCATATGTCAGTGGTTCTCACCCATGGACCATTTTTGCGCCCAGGGGACATTTGTCAATTCCTGGAGACATTTTTGTTTGTCACAAGGAGGGAGATGATTCTGGCATCTAGTGAGCAGAGGCCAGAGATGCTGCTGACCATCCTGGAAGGCACATGACAGCCCCCCACAACAGGGAATTGTCTAATCCAAAGTGTCAGTCAGTCGTGCCGCGGCGAGGAAACCCTGATCTAAACACATAAAATTCTGATGAATCTACTAGCCCCCTCTTTTGCATCGCCCTCTGACATGAGGGCATTAGCACAAAATTGATCTAATTCGTGAGAGGTATTCTTGAAGATTCCTGTCCAGATCCTCTCCCACTAATTTCCCCTAAAGCCTTCTTTACCCAGAGGGATTGTGGTGATGGGGCTCTGAGGAGCAGCGCGGGCAGAGGAGAAGCCTGGAGCAGTGGTGGAGGCCTGGTGCCTGCAGCGGGCACCATGAGCCCAGGCGCCGGGCGGGGAATATTACGGCTGTCCTGGCACCGAGCTGCTGCGCAGAGGCACGCTGCTTGTCATGACTGTTGGGAAGCGTTCAACCCCAGGATGACTGAACAGTCCCTGGAACAACTTGTCAGCAGCTGCCTCTCGCTTCCTTCTCACTCAAAGCCCTCACTTCCTAACTAGCCCAAAACAGTCCAGTCCCTGGCTTTGGGGAGCAGTGCTGGTAAGCCCTCCTCCGCCATGGAGCCTACAGGTCTGGAGGCTGTGTGAGTGTGGAGCTGGCTGTGCCATGGAGGAGGGGGTGGAGGGCCCAGACATCAGGCTGCCCCTATCTGAATGGCCATGGCACCCCATCCCCCACTAAGCCCCTTTCCTATGCAAGTGCTCAAGAATCGGTGCTTATTGAATGAATGAATGACCAGACAGGTAAACCCTAGGAGATTTCATTCATTCATTCATTCATTCATTCAAAAATATTTACTGAATGTCTTACCATGCTGGGCCCCTGTCCTAGATGCTGGGAGGACAAAAGAAAGCAAGTCTCCATTTCATGAAGCTAACCTTGTAGTGGAGGGAGACAGATACTACACAAATAAACAAATACACATGGCATATAATATCAGGCAGTGGTTCGCGCTATGAAGAAAGTAAAGTAAGACCAAGGGATTGAGACTGACAGATTGGGGGCATTCTTAAATTGAGTGCTGGGGGGCCTCTCCAAGGAGATGGCACTTGGACAGAGATCAGAAGGTCATGAGGGAAAGTGTCATGCAGCCATGTTGACAACAGTACGTGCAAAGGCCCTGAGGTAGGAGGGGGTTAGGGGAGCCTGAGATACAGTAAAGCCAGCAGAGAAAGTGGATCAAGGTGGGTCCTGGCATGACCTAACAGCATGGCTCTTAAACACGAGCCTGCGTCAGCATCTCCAGGAAGGCTTATGAGAGCACAGACTGTGGTCCTCACCCCCGGTGCTCAGTGTCTGAGGCGGGGCCTGAGAATGTGCATGTCTAACAAGTCACCGTGTGATGCTGATGCCACTGGTCCGGGGACCGCAGCACAGGGTGTTTGGTCTTAATGCAACAGGCCCTTTCCCGCTCAGCACTCACACAGCAGTCACCGGCCATCGTTGCTCGATTACCTGCCTCCCTCCTGAGCTGGAAGAACCTGAGAACAGATTGTGGTTCTGTCCGTGGTGCTTAGTAAGCACTCAGTAAAGTATTTGTTGGATGAATTCCTCAGAGAAGGTTTCATGAAGGTTTCAGACCTATTTCTTACCAATCTCCCACCCAAGCAAAGAGAGTCACGTGCCATTCTACAAATGCTCAGGGCACTACCTCCCGCAGCTCCATGCCTTCGCACATGCTGCTCCATCTACTCAGGATGTCCCTTCCTCTCTGTCCACCTCATAAATCCCCACCCACGCTTCAGGGCTCCCCTTCCAGCATCTCCTTCCCAGCGCCCTTCCACCTCTCCAGGGTCAGGAGTGCTCCTTGGGGTCCCGTATCCACTCATGTCACGGGGTTTGTTCCTACAATTGTCTTCCCTTCTTGACTAGAGGTCACAGCCGCGCAGCCCCCTCCCCCCGCCCAGGGTTGAACCAGTCAACAGAGGTGTTCTATTATGGTTGTGGTGCTTTAAATTTAAGTTCGTTGCCAAAATTTGAGAGTCAGGGGATTTCACACAAAAATCCAGATTCTGGGCTCCACGATGCAAGTCAGGGCCGGCACTTTCTTTTTTTAAATATATATTTTTATTAATTTTAGAGAGGAAGGGAGAGGGATAGACAGATAGAAACAACAATAATGAGAGAGAATCATTGATTGGCTGCCTCCTGCACGGCCCCTACTGGGGATCGAGCCCACAACCCAGGCATGTGCCCTTGGCCGGAATCGAACCTGGGACCCTTCAGTCCGCAGGCCGACACTCTATCCACTGAGCCAAACCGGCTAGAGCAGGGCTGGCACTTTCACACGGCGCAGGGTCTGCCAGAGCCTTTGGGGTCCTGTCACCTTCGCTGTGGTGGCCCTAGCAACCAGAACAGCGGCTGGTCCAGGGTAGGCACTCAGAACAAGCTTATTAATGAAACTGTAAAGGATACTCTAGGTCAGTGGTTCTCAACATTGGCTACACATTAGAATCACCTGGGAATCTTTTGAAAATCCTGATTTCTGGGCCTCATCCTGCGGAAATTCTGTTTCTTTGTTATGGGGTGGGGCCACAACATTAGTGAGTCTAGGTGATTAGAGTCTAGGTCAGCCCTGGGCAAACTACGGCCCACGGGCCAGATCCGGCCCGTTTGAAATGAATAAAACTAAAAAAAAAAAGACCGTACCCTTTTATGTAATGATGTTTACTTTGAATTTATATTAGTTCACACAAACACTCCATCCATGCTTTTGTTCCGGCCCTCCGGTCCAGTTTAAGAACCCATTGTGGCCCTCGAGTCAAAAAGTTTGCCCACCCCTGGTCTAGGTGATTAAAAAAAAAACAACACCAATTCTAAGAGCAGGTGACCCGAGGCTGGTTCTGATTCCCGCTGGCTTGCTGCATGGCCTTGGGCTCTCTCCGGACCTCAGTTTCCTTGCCGGTTAAGTTGAAGTAATAATCGTTTTCACCTCCCAGGGTCATTGCATCAAACAAGAGAGAGGCTGTGAAGAGCTTAGCACGTGCCTGGCATATAATGCTTGGCCAGCACGAGCTATTACTGCTAGGAACTCAACCCTATGGGAGGAAGTGTGATGGAGTTTGAGGCAGGGGAGGCCCTGCTGGGGTCAGAGGGTGCTAGACTACCTGTGTTTACTCGTAATCCCCAGTTCTGCCATGCACTGGCTATGTGACCCTGGGCATTTGACTTAACCTCATTGGGCTTCAATTTCCCCATCTATCAACTGGGGGTAATAGGGATTATTGTGACTATCGGGTGTGGACGTGAGTATTAAATGAATTAATCCTCTAAAGCACTTACAATGGGGCCAGCATTCAGCATGTGCTCAACACGTGCCAGCTCTCACTGTTACAGCTGCTCAGAGAGGGTTAGATTAGAATTTCTCAAGGCCGTTCATGGTTCCAAACTCTCTGGCCGCCTTAAAGCCAATGACTCTTGTCATGCAGCTGTCACTTAGTTATCAAGAATGTACAGAAGGCCCTTGGGATGAGGGAAGAATTCAATATTCAGGGTTTACCATCTCCCTGGAACGATCCAGAATGCTCTCATGATGGTGCTGTCTAAAGTCACACAGAGTAGCAGCCACGAAAGGTAAAGAGTGGATGTGGTGCAGCCCTACCTGGGAGGTGCTATTACCCCCCTTAAGGGAGGACACTGAGGCTCCAGAGGATGCCCCCAGATGTAGCTCGGTGTCTCAGCTCCATGGAGCTGCCTCAGAAGGCTGACTCACTCAAGGGGTCCTTTAAGGGACTAATGGGGTCCCAGTGAACAGGACAGCCTGGAGGCGGAGGCTGGGGTGTCTGGAACAGATGCACATGAGGTCTCCAAAGAAAAAAAGTAGGTAAGGAGAATGAAGGAGAGACAGATTTTAACCAGAACACCAGGAATGCTTCCCAAGAAGAGAAAATTTCAGGCAATTTGCATTGTTTTCCTGCGGATTTAGGGCTGAAAGTTTCACACCCATTCAGGGGGGCGGGGGGGGGGGGTGTTCATGCCCCTGTGCAAGGCTAGTGGCTACACTGAGACAGAGCAGCTGAGAGAGAGCAAAATGCCCGGTAACTGAAAGGCATGTGACCGCAGATCCTGAACACCCGCATCTCCGCTCAGGCTGCTCCTCCCTTTTGGCTCAGCCACAGGGAGCGGGAGCAGGAGTGAGAACAGGCTGCGTCTGGCTAACCTGTGTGACCATGATAAACCAAATCCACCAGATACATTTCCCCCATCCATCCATCCAACTGGTGAGTGTTGAGCACCTACCATGTCCCAGACAGGCACATGCTTTCTCTTTTAAGCCTCAGGATAACCCCATGAAGGGGTTCCGCCAGCCCAGCTTTGAAGACGAGGAAAGAGGCTCAGGGGAGATGGCAGTGATTTCCGTTTGGGTTTCCTAACCAGAGCAAGTGGGCCCTGGGTGACCAGTGTCCTGGATGCTCGCTTCATTCAAAATGCGGTGTGATATGTTCTTCATTTTACACACGGAAATGGGCTCAGAGAAAGGTACTTCAAATTCTTCAGTGCAATCACCGCCCCCCCCCCCCCCATCAAAAATCACTTGTTCTCTGACATCACTTTAAACATTTAAACAAATTCACTGACACCACTCTAAACACTTTCATATTTGGGAGTTTAAAGCGCATATCATCCTTGGGCTTTAAAAAGATTTCCTCGTAGGATGCAGGGCAAGGACTGGATTTCCAGATGCACCTCGCGGCCGCGCTCCCGGAACCTAGGAACCTGGGGAGCGACAAGAACCGCTGGGATTTCACACTCGCCCTAAGCTCCGCTTCTGCAACCGCGGCCTCGTCTACTTACTGCGCAGGCGCCGCTCCAGCCTCCCGCGCTCTCCGAGGAGCCCTGAGCGGGCGAGTCCACGTCCAGGAGCGCAGGGGACACGGAGAATCCCCGTTCCTCCCGAGATGGACCAGGTCACCCTCCCGCCAATCAGAAAGCTTCTTTAATCACAGCTCCCGCTACAAGACGTCGGAGCTGCTTTTCCAAGAACTTTCCGGCAGCGCGGAGAGGCGGGTGGTGGAAATGATTGACATCTCCTACAACCATTAATCAAGCGGTATTAGCTTGAAGAGCAGACACTACTACGAATCGTCTTGCAAGAAAGATCTTAGTCCCGCCCCCTATTCCCACTGGTCTCCGAAATCCTTCGGGTGGGAGATTTTGGTGGCAGCCAATCGAGGGCCAGCGAGAAAGCGGAGGGGGCGGGGCCGGCGGTTGCCCGGCCAGCGCGTCCGGCGCGGTGCTTAGGGCCCCAGGGTTGCGGGGTCACTCTTCCTGATGGTCCCAATCGGGCGGGGGCTGGGCCGGGAATGGGAGCCGTGCCACCTCGCTGGCACCTTCCAGGCGGCCTACTGAGGCCTTGAGCGGGTCCCCTCTGGAGCTCCCGTGCGCCCCCGCCCCAACCCCAGCGCCGGTAGCCGCCCCTCCTCCCTGTGCAGCCCAGAGGGTCCGGGGCCCAGCTTTCCCGTCCCCACCGCGGCCACAGGCCCCAACGCCTCTAGTCTCCACTCTTCCCCGGTCTGGCCCGTGGAGGTGGTTGGTTACCATGGTGAAGCTGGCAGCCAAATGCATTCTGGCAGGTGAGTGACATTTACAGTGTCCGGAGTCCAGAGACCTCATAAGTTACCGAGAGCTTTTGTTCAGTAAGTTGCCCACCCTCTTTCCCTTTCTCTCTCCCAGAGGCGAGCTCATGCAGTTGCTGATGGTGTAAATTCCATTAGCCTGGAAGAATCCTCTTCCTGAGCACATGGCGGCACCGGCTGACTTCCGCCCCCGTCATACTCTGAGACCACCGTCACCAGGTTGAGCTCTACTGAGGTGGCAGAGATCCCTTAAACATCAGGCTAAGCACACCAACTAGCCCACGTGCTGAACCCCAAAGTTAGGCATAGTGACTTTGGTAGTCGTTTCTCATGGGGTCTTTTCCTCAGCCCGCCCCCTCTGATAACAGGGATTAGACAACTGTAGTAGCTTACAGTTGACCAGAGTTTGCAAAAAGCGCATGTGTGTTGTTTTTAAAGTTACTGTGCCGCCCCACACTCAGGGGGACATAAGTGTTGAATCCCCCAAAGGCAAGCATATTTGTTTTGTTGACTGATGCATCCCAAGCACCCCGAACAACATCTGGAGCCCGGTAGGTCCTCAGTGAATATTGGTGGAATGAATGAATATGTGGCCTTCCCATTTGTGGTGCTCTCTTTGTATCAGGCTGGACATTTAGAAAAACATTTGACAGGATTATAGCCCTGGGACCACAGAACACACATGTACTTTACTGAGTCCTTCCTGCCTGCCAGGCACACGTGTTTCGTTTCATCCTCACAGTGGCACCCTGGGGTAGAGGCCGGATTGTTCTGACCTTACTGAGGCACTAAGAGGCAAGGTCACCCCTAGTGAAGGGGGGGTCATAGGTAGGATTTCAACACCCAGATCTGCCCAACTCCAATACTCTTAACCCATGTTCCTCTTGAAACCTGTGACCTTTCCAGGGTTCCTGGAGCAGCTCAGGAAAGCAGCAGTGAGAAATAATAAAGAGGAAAAATAAGCTTTGCACAGTGGCAGTATCGTAACCATTGAGGTTTATCTGAGGCGTGATTATTGCTAGGAAAAATAAAAAGAGGAAAAGAGGTTCTTTTTTATTTTCTTTGATTCATCTCTCGCAGCCTGAAATAGATATCTTTGATGACTTTTCTCATTTGGAAATAAGAGTCACACACAAAGATGACTGACAGCAGTAACTCAAATCACACTGAAGCTAAAGAAATTAATGGTTCTCAAGAGAGGGCTAAGGTTTCCAGAGCGCCAGGGGAGGCAGTATTGAGCAACAAAAATAATTCTGGCTGTGCCTCCATTGGCTGAGTCCGCTTGGACAAAGCACTTCTCTGAGCCTCAGTTTCCTCATGGATAAGGTGGGAATGTTTTTATTTACTGAAGTTAGATATATATTTTTAAATGGGCTTCTCTCTCTGACTTTTTTTTTTCCTTTTTCAACTTCAGCTAGGGCAGTGGTTCTCAACCTTCTGGCCCTTTAAATACAGTTCCTCATGTTGTGACCCAACCATAAAATTATTTTCGTTGCTACTTCATAACTGTAATGTTGCTACTGTTACGAATCGTAATGTAAATATCTGATATGCAGGATGGTCTTAGGCGATCCCTGTGAAAGGGTCGTTCGACCGCCAAAGGGGTCTCGACCCACAGGTTGAGAACCGCTGCTCTAGGGCGCTAACTTACTGAGCACTTTCCATGTGCCAGCATTGTGCTAGATCTCACCGCCGTCTTCTCAGTCCTCACCCGACTCTATGGGGTCAGTATTGTCATCATCGTCATTTACCGATGGGGCAACCAACAGCCAGAGAGGTTAAGACACTTGCCGTGGGTCACACAGCTGGATGTGGCCGAGCTGGGAGCTAGTCACAGGTGACTGATTTCCAGGTCTTGTTCTTAGCCCCAAGCTGTACTTTCTTCAAGTCTAGATTCTAGCTTTACCTTTCTTTACACCCCCTCCCTCAGGTACTGTTTCACCTGATTTCACCCATGCCTGAGTGATTCCTAAACTCCAACCCAGCTCTCAATCTGCAGCCCCCTTTCAGAGCCTTCAGGGTATCTCCTCTTGGAAGTTTCCCGGGACCAGAGACCTCAGTGCAGCGAATCAGCTCCACACCACCCCACCCGACACATGCCCCCTCTCAGTTTTCCTTTCCCTTTACCCCCACAGGCCTACTGTTCCAATTGAGTTAATCTGCCTTTTTTCTCTCACAACTCAAGTGCTTATTCATTCAACAGATTTTTATTGAGCACTTACTACATGTAAGTCACCATGCAAGCTGTGGTGGGAACACAAGGATGAGTCAGGCCAGCCCCTGCACTCCAGGAAGCGCTGATATGTACATGATAACTTGCCGTGCAGCACACAGAACGGAATGCCCTCTGTGCGCCAGACACCAGGGAAATACCTCAAGGCACAGCTGCTGTTGTGCTGGCTCAGCTCAGGAGGGCAAACAGCACTTGACATTTATCTCCATGTCATTTACTTACAAAATCGCTTAACTGTTATTCAACATACATCAGGCACTGTACATATGAACTCATTAAATCCTCATAGCAATCCTGTGAAATAGGTTCTATTATCCCCATTTTGCAGATGGTACAACTGAGGCCCAGAGAGATTACTGACCCACAGACACACAGCTGGTAATGATGGAGCTGGAGGGAGTAGGGATGATAACAGCGCCTCACTGGCCGGCTGTTCTGACACCGGGTCTCATGCTGGCTGCAGTGAGCACATTAGCCACACAGACACAGACAAAGGCGGGAGAGATGACCTTCGGAGGCTGTGCAGGGAGGACACCGAGCTTGGCCTGGCAGAGAATGGGCAGGATTTGGACTTGGATTGGGGAGACCTGGAAGGTTGTATTCGAGGGATTTTCAAAGATCAAGAGAACAAGTACTAATATACAGATACCGAATTATAAGGTACACCTGAAACTTACATAATGTTATTAACAATGTTACTGCATTTAAAAAAGAAACATATATATTAGTTACTGCATTTACACACAGAGAGAGAATAGGAGCCCAGAGCCAAGGCTTTGTGAAAGGGATAGTTGGAGGGCGAGTTGGAGGGGGCAGGGGTTGACGGGAGAGGAGGGGGAGGGGGAGGAGTCCTTGGCGGGCTTCGTGTGAGAGCAGCAGGATGAAAGGTTATGTGATGAAGGTCCATCTGCTGATGCCGAGCTCGGGGTGGGTTGGAGACAGAAAGGAGAGAAGGCCCGTTGGGAAGTGTTTTCAGGCAAGACCAGTCAAGAAAACAGAAACTACATTAGGCATTTTAACAGAGAATTGGTTCAGCAGGTGTTGAAGACCTGAAAAAACAGGAAAACTGAGATGACACAGAACCAGGAGAGAGAGGCGGGGTTGCCAGAAGCCTGAAGCAGAACCCCACGGAGCAGGAGCAGACCTCTGAGGAGGCTGCCCACTCGGTGGTGCCGCAGGGACTCAGGCACCAGCGTGGGAGGCCATCCATGGCACCGATCACTGGGACCCACTGCCCACCAGCCGGGACACGACCCAGTCTATTTCAGACCATCCTGGCACCTCGGTGCTACTGGGGTCAGGGTCCAGGCAGGCGCAGACCTGTTCTAGGTGTTCCGGTGTGAGGGTGTCATGGGGACATTAATCCATCATGGAGGACCTAGATCAGCGGTTCTCAACCTGTGGGTCGAGACCCCTTTGGGGGTCGAACGACCCTTTCACAGGGGTCGCCTAAGACCATCAGAAAACACATATATAATTACATATTGTTTTTGTGATTCATCACTATGCTTTATGTTCAATTTGTAACAATGAAAATACATCCTGCATATCAGATATTTACATGATGATTCATAACAGTAGCAACATTACAGTTATGAAGTAGCAACAAAAATAATTTTATGGTTGGGGGTCACCACAACATGAGGAACGGTATTAAAGGGTCGCGGCATTAGGAAGGTTGAGAACCACTGACCTGGCTGATGAAAGGGGACAGCAGGGCAGCAGAGTCACTGCAGGAGCCTCGCCCCAGGGCTGGGGAACAGGGAAGAGGGGGTCCTCAGGACCTCGAAGCTCAGGAGGACCCTGGGGAGCTGAGAGGCGACCTCTGAGAAGGGGCCCCTGGTGCCTCTAAGGGGGTGTAATAAACCTGGAGGCAGCAGCTAAAGTGCTGCTGGGGTGAAGGCCATGGCCAGGCTAAGAAACGACGAGCAGATGCAAGGAGCAAGTCCTGCTCCCGCCACCTGGGTGAGACAGCTCAGGGCCCGGGGACACAACCTGACCCTCGCAGTAGATGAGCCGGGATTGAGTGATGGCCCGTCATTCCTCAGGAGGGGCAGTCAAGGTAGCGAGTAAAGGGGACAGAGTAGACGGGCAGAGGGCCAGGGACAGACCCACGGGGTGCCCACGTCTGGGAGGCGGGAAAACCAGGCCGGTGCAGGGTCACCAGGGCCACCAGGCCAGAGGGCGAGGAGCTTGAGGACTGAGAAGAGACCACTGGGCTTGGCGATTCGGAGGTCACCCCTGCATTGTGCCTTTGCAGAGGTCACCCCCTCCGTCAAGAGTGCCCCTCCCTGCCATCACCCCCGGCTCAGCTCGCCCCTGGGAAGTCTGCCCACTAATGAAACCACTCACTCTTTCTTTCCTCGCTGCGCCCCAGACACTCGGCTTCTCAGCTTGTGCTGTTTGAATTTGCACTTGTCATCTTGTTGCTCTGCAAACGTGTTTACCGTTCTTTCTCCTCGCTGTGCTCAGATCCCTCCTCAGCCGACACAGGAGGTTTCCCATGAGTGTGGGTGACTGACTGGCAGGCGGGAGAAAGAAATATGAAATTAACCAGACAAATCTGTGGGGAATTTCACAAGCGGATGAGCCAATTTCCAACAGGATTCAGAAGCCCAAATGGAGTGGGGAGGGTGGATGCGGTCCGAACGCAGGGAGATTGATGTGCTCTCTGCTCGCGGGGCGGGGGGCAGGGGGGTACTGGTGACTCCAGCCTGTGGTCGCCCCAGTGTCCTGGAAGGCTGCAGTGATGAGGGCCTGGGGGCCATGTCAGAATGGTCAGAAGGCTCCCTGAGCAAGGAGGGGAGGGGGTCTGGCCCAGAGAACACGGTGTTGGAATCCTAGGGCGGTTACTCAGCTCCTCTGGGCCTCGGTCTCTACATCTGTCAAATGAGGGTAATGATGAGGGGGGAGGGGGTCATGGACTGAGATTGTATGAACGGGCTCAGGAGGGAGGCACACACGTGTTGGTTTCCTTGTAAGAGGTGGTGGCAAATAGGAAAGCAAGACCCGGATAGCTCACCCAAACCCGGAGGAATTAACATGAAATGAAATGCCATGAATAGTCAAGTCATTGTCTCACAGAGAAAATTATAGATGAGAAAAGTCAAAACTGAGACGTGAACAGGTAACTGTATGGTGCCAGGTGGGTACTAGGTTTCTCAGGGTGATCACTTGGTAAGTTATATGTCTCGTCACTGAAACTAATATGATGTTGTATGCCAACTGGAACTGAAAAACAAAAGATGATTTAAAGTTTGTTAAAAAGGAAAGTTAACAGAGCGGAAGGCTATGGGGAAATCAAGTCAAGAAACGCATTGAAGCCGCTGTAAAATAGGAAGCGAAGGGGAAGAGATTGCACCCAAGGATGCAAGTCAGGGACGCGAGTGAAAACAGGCGTCCTGTCGGGGCTGGAGACTCAGTGTGAGGCTCACGGTGGAGAAGGTGTTGCAGATGGAAACAGCGTGGCATCAAAGGAGGCCGGGCAGAGCCATCGGTGGGAAGGTGGGGAGGGCACAGGGCAATCAAGGATGGGCACGGCCTGCCGCCAGCACCCTTGGGGGCACAGGAGGAACTCCAGATGAACTTGCCCCCAACATTCTTACGAGAAGTCCAGATCTCAGCCTGAGACTGTGACATAAACCTTTAGTTTTGAGGAACCAGTTTATGGGGTTATCGACCCACCAAGGCAGGCTGGGGAGATGAACCCACTGGGTGAGGCGAGCCTGGAGGAGACAGCTGCTGCTGCAGGCAGACTTGGCCCTGGGAAGACGGACCCCAGCGGTCACAGATGGGCACACCCAGGCGGAGGGGCAGTACCACCTGGAAATGGACTTCAAGGTGGCATCGTTTCGTTTTTCATAAATGCAGGAACTCTCAACCACCCCCCCCCACACACACACACACACACAAACGATGCAGGGTCCTGACTCCGGACGCTCTAAACTCAGATCGGTTTAGTCAGCTGAGCCTGTCAGCCTGAGCCTGGCCACACCTGTTTACCTTCAAGACTTCAAGTAAATTCCAGTTTGAAAGTGACAGGTTTTCCCACAGGGTATGTTCCCGGGAAGAGTGTCAGTTCTGGGTCAGTTCTTTCAGATGAGGGGTTAGCCTTGAAGAAACATGACTGGCCATCGTGGGTTTGGGAGATTGGTCTCATGGACCCATGGCCCGGCCAGCGACCTCAGAGCGAGTTCCCAGGAGAATCGAGTACATTTTCCCTGAAAACTCCGTGCAGTTTGGGGTTTCTGGACCAGCGCTCTGGAGTGGGAGGCCCTCGGTCCGGTCAGGATGGCAGTGAGGCTTTTCTTGTGCTCTGTCCGCACAGGGGACCCCGCAGTGGGCAAGACGGCCCTGGCGCAGATCTTCCGCAGCGACGGAGCCCACTTCCAGAAGAACTACACCCTGGTGAGGCGCGGGGGCTGTCGGCCGGGCCGAGGCTGCGGGCACCGGGAGGTAACCCTGAGCCAGTGGTCACCGTCACCACGCACAGCTCGCTCCGGGGCAGGGGGCGGACAAGCCTCGTTGGTCCTCTGTGACTTCGGCACCACCAGGGCGTGCGGGACACAAACACCCGCGCTGGGCTGTCTCCTGGCGTCGGTGCTTGTCGTGACCTCCTGAAACACGCCCCGTGGGGCCCCTGACACACGTGTCCTTGGTTTTCCTCGGCAGACAACGGGGGTAGACTTGGTGGTGAAGACGCTGCCAGTTCCTGACACGGGGGACAGTGTGGTGAGTGGTGCCCTCGACCCGAGGGAGCTCAGTGCCCGGGGTCCCCGGGGTCCCCGTCGTCCTCCCTGTGAGAGACGGTGAGAGCGCTGTGGGGCAGGGAAGCATTCTAGGGGGAGGAAGGAAGACGGAAATGTGGGCCTTGCCCTCACAACTTACCTATCAAGGTTCTCAACCTGCCTCCCTCTATGGGAATCCACACCTAAAAGTGAATTGCAAGATCCTATGTTTGTGCTTCCCTGGGGAGAAGGTTTAAGAATCACCAGATTCTTAAAGGGGTCCATGAGCCAAAACCATGTTAACTGCCCCTGACACAGTGGGAAGTGCACAGGTCAGCGATGTGCAGCTCCGATTACAGCTCTGATACTCGGACAGCATGCGCAGGGGTCAGAAGCCAGCCGGGCGTATCTAGTGCCCGAGGGAGCTGAAGGGGAGAGTTTAGGGGGACTTTCTGGGCAACGGCGTTGGGAGGGGTCTCCCATAGGCTGGCTGAGGTGTGGACGGGGGCAGGAGAGGTCAGCCTGTGTCCT
The DNA here is from genome assembly GCF_000147115.1 of Myotis lucifugus. Classification (NCBI taxonomy): domain Eukaryota; kingdom Metazoa; phylum Chordata; class Mammalia; order Chiroptera; family Vespertilionidae; genus Myotis; species Myotis lucifugus. The sequence continues at coordinate 17,071 of NW_005872885.1, read as the reverse complement.
CGTCAGAACCGCACCTGAGCCATCGCAGGGATGACAGACTGTCCTACTTTCCGCGCCTTCCCAGGCCTGCTCAGTGACCTCCTTTAGAAAGAATGGTTTTAAGATTTGAAAATCAATTTGGTTAACAAAGTGCACAATGACCTTTTGGAAGGCAGAGCACTTGTCAGCCTGTTTAGCATTCTGTTCTGCCAGGTGGGGAGTCAGCTTGTTCCTGGTGGTTCTGCACTTGGGGTTAGCAAAGGTGAGCCGCGCAGAAAGCGCCGGTGTGTGGGAAACGGCCCGCCTCGCGGGTTCTGGAGGCTGTTCCTCTTCCCATGGCCGTCCTCGTGCCCCAGGGCGGGGGGTGCAGCCTCTACGGGTGTGTGTGCACCTGTGCGTGCACCTCACCCCGAAGCCAGGTCAGCACTGAGCTGAGGGCAGTGCCGCGGGCTTGCAGCCAGTGCCCCCTCCCCACCCCACCCCCGCCCATGTGTAGACACCCTTGGGACGCGCCTTTCTGATTCTAGGAGCTCTTCATTTTTGACTCCGCCGGCAAGGAGCTGTTTTCGGAAATGCTGGATAAATTGGCAAGTATCCTGCGGTTTCATTTCCTAACACCACCTCCCACCCCAGGTTCCCCCTTACAACCCTCTCCCAGAAACGTCACTGCACTCTGGCTGCCGAGAGAAGCTATCGTGGCAGAATTCTGTAAGGGGCACTGCTCCCAGCCTTGGGACCTGTGGCCTCCTGGCAGGTAGGGGTGGCTCGTGCACGTGCTTCCCTCCAGCTCTGAAAGGCTGGGTCCCAGATGCGCCCGAGCTGTGTGGCTCAGTCCTTGAGCCGCCCACTCCAGGGCCTTCCTTTGGAGCAGCTGCTCCTGATGGTGTCCCCTCAGCCCTCCTCCTCAGACTCCCAGAACAGGAGCACACATTCCTTCCCCTGGGTGCGGGGCGGGGGGGTGCCCAGAGGCCCCAGCCTGAGGCTTACCTTCCGGGCCCACACCCTGGCCCCATGGGGTCGGCCTGGGACGTGCCCCGCTGCCCAGGGCTCCCCATGCGCATCCAGCCGTCCTCTCAGGTCCAGCCTGCTGTTTCTTCCCAGGTAGCGGCTCTGCCGATCTGGGCCAGCGAGCTAATTAGAAGGGTTACACTCCCCAGAGCCCTCGATGCCTTCCCAAGAACGGCTACATTTTAATAGAAACTGTTACCTGCCCCCTTTGGGGTTATTGTCTAAGCGAAACAGATCTAATGATGGTAAGTTCACACAGGACTGGCTTCACGCATCAGTTCATGCTCACCACATGCCTACCTACTGTGTGCACAGCCTGGCGCTGGGTGCTGCCCTTCCCCGGCAGAGGGAGGACGTGCCTGGAGGTTAGGGCCAGGAGCAGCGCACACCCTTACTCCAGGCTCCCTGCTCCAGCTCCATCCGGGGACTGCCCTGGGCCCCTGGCTGAGGCCTGGAGGGAGAAGGTGTCCCCTGCATGCTCATGGGGGAGGGGGCTTAATCGAGTTCCTGAGTTACTCTTGGAGTGAAGGTGTGAGGGAATCATCGGTTTAGTGCTCCCCGTCCTGGAGGCCTTGGGGGTAGGGAGGTGAGCCCTCCAGAGCGACTCTGGGCTGACCTTCCAAGGAAAACTGGAGGGAAAAGGATTCTCCCTCACACCCTGGGAGGTTCCAACACCCCAGAAACAAACCAGGCTTTCATGGCGCAAGGTGGGGGGCCAGGGACCAGGGTGTGGCCACAGTCACATGCATCACAGCCTGAGCAGGGCAATCCTACCACCCTGTGCCCAGCGGCAGGGTGCCCGGATCTGAGCAGCCCCAGAAGGTGAGCGTCCTGAGAGCGTAGCCCGGTTCAGTGACCCTGCCGGTGTCTGGATGAGGGCTGATGCTCTGCAGGAGAAGCGTTTTGAAAAGGCAGCCCTGAGGAAGGAGGCGCGAGTGAACCAGCGTTGGTGACTGGCTGGCGGAAGAAGGGATGCGCTGTGGGCCTGCAGAGCAGCCGGCGCACCAGCTTGCACAACAGTGGGCCATCCGTCAGGATGAGCGGGAACGAGTCCGTGAGGCCAGTGGCAGGCGGAAGCGCCTCCCGGGAGAGGAACGCTGCAGTCCTGCTCTAGCGCTGGAAGCATAGCTGACCTGGGCGAGGCGGTCACTCTCACTGCAGCTGCTCAGCAGGGACGCTGAGACCACCCAGCAGGGTTAGGTGTTTCACAATGATGCCCAGAGCGCCCAGCAGAGAGCCTGGCACGGACATCAACTCACGCCCTGGACTTCGTCGCTGCACCTTCCCCACCGCCCCTTTCCCAGCCGCCCACGAGCCCAGCCCTCCATTCATTCCTTTGGGCAAACTGTTCTCTCCTGTGGCTCAGTTGTCTGACTCACGTCCCCTTTACAGTTTGTCACTTCCCTTCATCCACATGTCCCTCCCCAGAAAACTGGCCAGATTTCCTGCCAGCCTAGAAGTCACTCTCACTGCTCCCGACATGTCTCGTCCTGTCCCTCTTGCAGTGGGAGAGTCCCAACGTCCTGTGCCTCGTCTACGACGTGACCAACGAGCAGTCCTTCCTCAACTGCAGCAAGTGGCTGGAGAAGGCGCGGTCACAGGTGCCGGGCACCTCCCTCCCAGGTAGGAGCTGTGGCGTTGGGTTTGCCGGCAGCACCTCTGTCCCTCAAGAGCACAGGTCACTGCAGACCTGGCTGAGGGTGGACAGAGGGGTGCCCTGGGCTTTGAGTCTGAGGGTGCACACACCTCCGAGTCTGTAAAACAGGCATGATGACACCCACCCACCATGCAGGGTTGGGGAGACTCCAGCAGCAAAGGGGAGGGGCTATGATGGGAAGGGGAGGTGTTGCTTCTGGAAAGCCAGCCCAGAAGAACTCATTGCCTCCTGTATGCGGGGCACAAGTAAACATGCAGGCCCGGCTGTCACTTCTGAATGCTTTAAATCAATTTATTTTTCATCCTCATGTGAGATCAACAAATCCTCCTCATTACAGACCAGGAAAAACCATCTCCAGAGACAGGCTCAGAAATTAGCTGCAGCGGATGCAGCTGGGGACAGAACTAAATTACCGCCGAATCCCTGACTCCGAGCCCAGGCCTTAGATTAGTATTAATGACCATTTTTAAAGTTTGCTCCATGAGCTAGGAATTTATCGCAAATGCATAAACTCGGCCCTCGCCTTCAGGGCACTTGCAGCCTTAGGGGACAAAGCAGACAGATACACAGGCGTCTAGGAAAAGGGCCGAGCAGGAGCTGTGTGTGAAAAGCAGAGCCCACCCTGCTTCGGCCTTAGGGTCAACATCTTAGGGTCCCTGTCTTGCTCACCACCTCGAACCAGGCACCTCTCGGGCGATCTTTTGCGCCCCTAAAGCCCGTCTGCTTGCTCTTTTCCCTCCAGCTGCCTCCGGGCTGCCAGTTAAAGGCGATGCTGTGGTTGTTTCTTTTGAGCAGGTGTGTTAGTGGGCAACAAGACAGACCTGGTCAGCAGACGAGTAGTGGAAGCGGCGCAGGCCCAGGAGTGGGCGCTGGGCCAAGGCCTGGAATGTTTTGAAACATCCGTGGTAAGTGTCCACGTGCTCGGTAGCCGGCGGGGAGTGGGCTTCTGCTGGCAGCGGGTGTTCGCATGACCTCACGTGCATCGAGTTGTTACCCCACCACGTGCCCAGTGGAATTAGGAACTGGTGTTGACATTCTCAGCCCAAGGTCATTGCTCAGTGTAGCAAGAGTCACTCGTGCATTTCTGTAAAGCAGCCTAGCCAGCCAGCCCCGGGAACGCTGTATCTCAATTAGTGAAGAATACAAGATGACTGTGTTCAGTTACAGCGATGCTTGACGTTTGCACGCAGTCTTGTGAGTTACGTGCCGCTGGAACGTTACTTCATGGCTCCCGTTCAGCCCCGTGCGCCAGGGGCTGGTCCCCCACCCCCCACCCCCCTGCCGTTCCTACTTCCGTGTTGAGGAGGCGAAGTGACTCGTCCAAGGTCATGTGACTAGTAGAGGGCAGAGTCAGCATTGGGATCCTAGTGTCTGGCTCCCATAAGTGCTCCCTGTCCCACCTACTGCAGCCCCCAGGTGACTCCAAGCCACGGGGTCAGCTGGAGCCCTCAGAAGGGGGACAGTCTGAGTGATTTGTCACCGCACCCTCCGTACACACACTTCAGGATTTAGCTGTTTGGTGCTAGTGAACCCCCTTCCTGTGTTGGGAGTTTTGAGGTCCCAGCCTCCCTGTGACCGGGTGCAGGCGTGTGACCAGGTTGTATCAATCGGACGTGCTAGTGTGGCACTTTTCTCCAGAGACATCCATTTCAGAGCCAGCAGCGCCCCTCGCCGGGGCTGCTGGGCTGACCAGTAGGCCTGGCACAGAGTGATGGTAACATGGACCTCACCCTGGCCATGTGGCCCCTGGACCCGGATTCTTTGGCTCCAAAAGTCAGTGGGCTAATGAATAAATAGCCTGGAGGCTGTTTTCACTTAAAATGTACTTAAGCCACGGGCACTTCTGTTGTTGCGTCTACGAAACTTGGCAGACCGATGCTGTTCAGTGGCATGTGGATGGGAACCTTAACACCCCACCTCCGCCCCCGCAAAGGCGTGCTTCCTTAAGGAGCGCTTAGCGAGTAAAGGCAAGTGCTCTGAGCTCCCATGGTGAGTGCAGGACTAGCCGTGGGTCCTCAGCATGTTACTTAACCTGTCAGTGCCTCGGGCTCCTCCCCTGTCAGGTGGGGATGATAAGCCATGCCCCACGGTGAGTAGCAGGCCTGAGAATGGAGTCAGATGGCGAATATAGAGCACTTAGACCAGTGGTTCTCAACCTCGGCTGCACATTAGAATCACCTGGGAATCTTTTTAAAATCCTGATTTCTGGGC
>NW_005872885.1:0-11971 GCF_000147115.1 Myotis lucifugus | reverse complement strand
AGCTTTTCTAACATGTAAATATTTCCCTAGGCATCTTATTTATACTATATTACCTGCTAAATCCTTTCATTCTTAGGCGGTACAAACATAAATGCCACTCTTGCCTCCGGCCCAGTCATCACAAATGCTAAATTAACGAAGCTCAAAGTAGCGAGCTTTTCCTGTGTAGACGGGTTTTCACACAGTGCGCCTTGGAGCAAAGCAGTGAGCCGTACTGCCCGCAGCCAACAACATTTTAGTGTTCCCCTTCCAACATTCCCATTTGTGAAACTGCCTCCTCACCCCAATATCCCATGCTCCCCGGAACTCTTGATGGAACTCAAAAGTGAACACCAGAGGCCGCCGGGCGGTGGGTTCAAACTCTGCCGGGTGTTTGTTGCCCCACTGTGGACACGGTGGGTATAAATTGTGCAGTTAAGCACTTGGTATTAACTGTGCGAGTTAACTAGTCTCCCCCTGAGGCAGCTCGGTTAAAAAAAGCTGTAATTAAACAGGAAATATAACTGAACGCTGAGGCACAGGCAAGTCTTGACGCCAAGCCCATCTCCTCCCTCCTTAATGCAGCGCCATCATCTGGCGCACCTGACGGCGGGGCCTACTCGTTTGCTTGCCTTTCTTTTGTTATTTGTAATCCCATCCCCAGAACTTACTCAACTTTCTTTATTTCAATGTTTTTATTGACTTTTTAGAGAGAGAGGAAGGGGAAGGGAGAGAGACAGAAACATAGATATGAGAGAAACATCCATTGGCTGCCTCCTGCACGCCCCCTACTGGGCATGGAGCCCACAACCTGGGCCTGGGCCCTGACCGGGAACAGAACCCATGATCTCCTGGTGCTTCGGACAACGCTCAATCCACTGAGCCACACCGGCCGGGGCAAAGCGTACTCGTCTTAAAACTGCAAGTGGATACCCTTTGACCCCCATAGCACCCACCCCCCATTCCCGCGGCCACTGGCAACCACCAATTGGCTCTCTGTTTCTGTGAGGTCTGTTTTTTTAGATTCCACACACCTGTGAGATCATACGGTATTTGTCTTTCTCTGGCATCTTTCACTTAGCATAATGCTGATTTCCACAGTGACTGCCCCGATTTGCAATCCCACCAACAGCGCACAAGGGCCCCCTTTTCTCCACATCCTCCACAATACTGTTATTTCTTGTCCTTTTGATGAGCCCTGCTAACAGGCGTGAGGTGATAAGTCACTGCTTTTGATTCGCACTCCCTGATGATTAGTGAGGTGGAGCACCTTTTCATATGCCGGTTGGCCATTTGAATATTTTCTCTGCAAAAATGTCTACTCAGGTCTTTTGCCCATGTTTTATCAGATTATTTGTGTTTTTGCTATTGGGTTGTCCGAGTTATATATTTTGGATATTAACCCCTTCTCAGATGTGTGGTTTGCAGATATTTTCTCCCATTCCGTGGGTTACCTTTTCATTTTGTCGATCGTTTCTCTTGCCTTCCAGGAGCTTTTTACTTTAATGTAGTCCTACTTGTTGATTTTTGCTTTAACGTCTCCTTTTGGTGTCGTTCCCATAAAATCATTGCCAAGATCGATGTCAGGGAGCTTTTTCCCAATGTTTTCTTCCGGGAGTTTTATGTTTTCAGGTCTTAAGTTCAGGTTTTGAATCCACTTTGAGTTAATGTTTGTGAATGGTGTAACATAGCGGTCCAGCCTTTCTATTTGACATTAGCGTGGCCTAGGAGTTTATGCTCTGCACAACCAAAGGTGCCCAGCAGGTGTAACGGTTAATTCTCGTCCAACTGGAGGTTGCGGCCTCTGTCCTAGGCAGTCGTGAGCTGAGTGCGCCTGCTCCTGGGCTACAAACCGCCACCTCCTGATCCCTCTCCCTGCACTTCTGCCGCCTCTGTCTCTCCTCTGGGCAGCTTATTTCCTCCACCTGGGATTCCCAGAAAGTCCAGGTAACTTTCTCCACCAGAACTGGTTCCTCGGTGCATCTCGGTCACCCAGCTGGCAGGGCAGACAGGCTGCTCTTCTCGGACTGGGGAGCCTGAGTTTCCGGTGGGGCTCAGCACAAAGCAGCTGGGCCACTGCACCCCGGCCCAGGCTGCCGTCTGTGAAACCCTGAGCTTGGTGACTCTAACATTCTTTGGTTTGGAAATTATGCCGCTCATTGGGGATAGTTCATTGCCTCTTATGGAGGCAGCACTTTTGTCAGCTGCCAGGGATTGTTTGAAAACTGGTTCTTATGTGTTCTTAGCTGAGCTGCTGCCTTGAAAGTCGTGAGTTCTTTCTTCTACCTGCTTATTTCTTTTAAAAAAATTTAAAAGATGCACACACGGTATAGCCACTATGGCGAGCAATATGGAGTTTCCTCAAAAATTAAAACTAGAACTGCCATATGATCCAGCAATCCCACTTCTGGATATTTATTCAAAGAAAAGGAAAACACTAACTTGAAAAGATATCTTCATCCCCATGTTCATTGCAACATTATTCACAATAGCCAAGATGTGGAAATCACCTAAGTATCCATCAATGGATGAATGGATAAAGAAATTGTGGTACATATACACTGAGTGGCCAGATTATTATGACCACCCCATCAGTACAATGACGTGAATTAGTTATGCAAATAATAATAATAAACCTTGAAAGTATTTGCTTAGGAAGTTTTCAATATTCAGTATTTTTGGAAGTGTCAATGAAGTACTGATGGGGTGGTCATAATAATCCGGCCACTCAGTGTTTATGCAATGGAATATTATCCAGCCATAAAAAAGAAGGCAGTCCTGCCATTTGCAACTACATGGATGAAAGTTGAGAGCATTACGCTAAGTGAAATAAGTCAGAGAAAGACAAATATGATATGGTCTAATATGTGAAATGGTAAAAAAACAAACAAAAGCAAAACAACAAAAAAAAACCAACAAGCTTATAGATACCAAGAACAGATTGGTGGTTGCCAGAGGTAGAGGTGGGAGAAATGGGTGAACTAGTTGTTTGTTTTTAGTTTGAATAAATTTAACTTAAAAAATTTAACCACGTGTGTGCACACGGAGAGTGAGAGAAAGTCCTTTGGGCACCGTTAATCACCAAAATATTATTTCAGTTACTAAGATGCCCAGTCCTCGGTGACTGTCAGAATTCCTGATTGGATCTAACATCAGCACCTCCCCCGCCCCCTCGCCTGCTGCGTTTCTGCGCTGCGCTCTCCCCAGCTCAGCTCACAGCCTGCAGCTGCAGGGAAAGGGGAGAGAGAGGAAAGAGGGGCGTGGGGTCTCTACTGCCACCTCCCGTGGCCCCTCAGGATTTGCCAGGTGTCTCAGCAGATGCTCAAGAGATGGGCCTTCCCTGCCCCCACCAGTGGAGCTCTCACCTGCAGCTCCTCCTGGCAGGTGACACCTCTTCAGGCTGGGCTCCCTCCTCTCCCCTCTGCAGCCTCGGGTCTGGTGGTCCCTGGTTCTAGCGGTTCCTGGCCGGCTGTTCCTGTTGGGACCCACCCTCCTGGAAGTGGTCCCTGCAGAGTCCTGTTAAGACAGCACAGGCTGGTGCTCCTGCTTGGCCCGCCCGCCCGCCGGCCGGCCGCTGGTCCAGGGAAGGGCGGCTGTGGCCTCAGGTGCACAGAGGAGCAGGGCTGTCGTCCCACTGAGCCCTCCCTGGCTTGGCCACCACAATAGCCATCCTGTCACACCTTCATTCTTCCCTGGCCTAAGCCCCCGCCTCAGGCTTTCTCTTGGAACTTGCCCTCCGGGAGGGAAATGCCACAGCACAACCCTGACCTGGAGGTGGGAGGGCCTATCATGTCTGCCTTCCCTTGAGGGTGTGGGGCCCTTGCTGTCTGTTATTTTGTGTGGCCTCTGGGGCCTTGGTCAAAGCCAAAGAAGTGTCCTTTAACTCCCTGTCTCATGGAGTGAGTGGCTGAACGGCCAGGCTCTGTAGACGCAGACCTAGGTTCAAACCAGCTCCGCCACTGACAAGTGTGTGGCTTTGGGCGAGTTACTTAATCTGTGTCAGTTTCCTTCTGGGAAAGCAGCCTCCCCCGATGGAGTGAAGGCGAACGAGGCAGGTGTGTGTGGCACTGACATGCAGTAAGAGTGCCTGCGGCTCTGATGCCACACACAGCACGGCCCTCCTCGCCTGTCTCCACAGAAGGAGATGGAAAACTACGAAGCCCCCTTCCAGTGCCTGGCCCGGCAGTTCCACCAGCTGTACCGGGAGAAGCTGGAGGTTTTCCACGCGCTGGCGTGAGGGCTGGTGCTGCGGGCGTGAGCGGTGGCCGGCTCCTTGGAAGACGAGAGAAGACGGACTTGCCTGGGCACTTCACCTGCTGTGACAGCTTCAAATAAAAGGAGAAAATGTACAAGCAGCAGCTCCTTCCGCTCTCGGCCAGGGCGGGCCTGGTTCCATCTTGCACTTGGCTGCTGGTTCCAGAGCAGCCGGGGAGCCAGGCGGGGCCTGGCGGGCCTCCTGTGGGGCTGGCACTGTGGGGGTGGGTGGTCCCACCTTCCCCTGAGAGCAGCCCCACATCGTGCGGGGATTGCTTACAATTTGCTGCAGTTGAGATGCTCTGGGTGGAACTTGCCAGGGGGCTGAGGGGCTGCCGGCCGGCCCCCTCCTGAGTAACACACGGGGCTTTGCTGCCTGTTCCCTGTCCAGAGGCCTGGGCTCCCGCACAGGGGCCACTGTCACCGACAGAACAGTGCCCTCTGCCGGCCGTCCTGGGTGCCTCCCCTCCATAAGGGCCAGCTCTTCCCAGCTGCCGGGAACCCTGGGCACCGGGGAGCCAAGAACCAGGCCACTTTCCTTTAATGACCCGCCTCTCGGAGCTGGGCAACAGTCATAATTCTCTGTCCTGAGCTCGACTGTTTTCCATCCCGTCTCCGCTGCCAGATTAATCTTCCTAAAACACCGCTTTCACTCCTCTGATTAAAGACCCACGCGGTTCCTCGTCGCCTTTACATCAGGCTGCAGGCCGTGGTTTGGCATCAAAGGCTGCCTCTGGCTATCACCCTCCCCTGAGGGTCTCAGCTCCTTTCACCCTCAGTCCCCAGGCCCCCAGCTAAGGGGCAGAGGTGCCAGCTATGGGGTAGACAGACCCGGTTTGCCGCAGTGATGGTGATGGAAATGGCTCTGGTTAGTTGATGACCTGTCCTGTCTCTACATGAGCTCAGCACATTACAGGTATTAGCTAATTTAATCTTTACGCAGAGTCTTACCCCACTTTCCAAATGAACCAGAGAACTCAGTGACTTAGCCAGGGAGTGGCAGAGCCAGGACAGGGACGCCAGAGCCCAGCTCCCAGCCCCACCCCCTCTTCTGCCTCCTCCCGAGATGGCCAGGCCTGGAGAAGGTGGAGGTCTTTCATCTGCAAAGGGTGGTGATTAGGCTGCCCTTCAGGGTCATTGCGATCAGTGAGATGACGGGTGAAAGACATCAGCCCGCGGTGTCACCCACGTCAGGCCCCCACCGTCCGCCTTCCTCTTCTGGTCACTTCTCCGTGAAGTCCCTGCAGCCACAGCAATCTCCCTACTGAGTCATCCTCTCAGAAGAGAGCTGAGGGCCAACCGTGCCGGGCGTTTTTCTAGGCACCAGCCATGCCGCGCTGCCAGTCTCCCGTCACGTGTTCCAGAAGGAAAGATCTACCAAACCCAAGGAGACCTGGGGGGACGCTTCCAGTTGCCCCAGAATTGGTTCCTAGGGACCACAGCTGTGGAGAGAGGGATGCTAAGTAACCCCCTCCCTAAAGAGACCACAGAAGGCTGGGCCAGGCACCGTGCCTGCGGCATCTAGGAGGTGGGAGAACTGTCCCTGCCCCCGGAAGCCCCAACCCCTCGCTCCTTGCTGTTCCCTGTTCGTGTAAGAATACTGAGTGGTCAAGAGAGAGCGAGGGTAGACATGGTGCTGGGCAGTGGGTACCAGTCCCGCTCCTGCCCCACCCCCAGAACCCAACAAAGGAGGTCCCACGAGACTCCTGAGAGGCTGCTGCCAAGAGGAGGCTGGCACCTCGTGCCCCAGCTGGATGCTCGCTGAGCTGCAGAAACCTGGTGCCAACTGCAGGCTCAGGGTGTGAGGGTGTCCTTGGGGGAGCTTGGCGTGCAGCCCTGGGAATTGGGGGACTCAGTGGGGAGAAGCCTGCACCAGCAGCAGGGAGAGCAGGTGCCCCACCGCATAAGGGGCCACAGGGCAGGGGGTCACTGGGCTCGTCAGGCCCTGGGCAAAGGGAGCTGCTCCCCCGGGAAGGTCAGGCGCTGTCCTGCTGGCAGGGCTGGGGGCGCAGCTGTCCACTCCCGGGGAAATGCCAGCCACGCAGGAGTCTCGGCCCCCAAACAGTCAGGCACCCCCATCTCCAGGGAGACCACAGCAGGGGAACAGCAACGCCCACTGGGGAGGCGCCCCCAGAGAGGACGCTCCGCTCCCTTCCCCACTTCTGGAGAGGAGCTTCGAGCCAAGCCTTGGAGCTCTGAGCTGGCCTGGTCTGAGCTTTAACAAATAAAAGTGCCCGAAATGGGCTCAGAGTAGCCTGTCATGAGGGCCCAGCAAGAAGAGGGACTCTGCCGAGTGTGACAGAATGAAACAACTAGAAAAAGTAAGATGGTCTAGGCTTGGGGCCTACTGAGTCCAGATTCCCCAATAAATTGGTTCTATCATAACGAAATAATGGAGATGATTTCAGACCATGCCAAGTGCTGTACAGGCAACAAAATGGACCTGTGATGGGTGGTTTGTGGGGTAACTAGGTTGGGTGAGCAGGAACAACTCTGAGGAGTGACATTGGAAGTAAGGTCTGACAGCCACGTGGCCACCTGGGGGACATCCAGCAGCAAGGACAGCAAGTGCAAAGGCCCTGGGGCGTGACAAGCTTGGAGAGCCAAGGAACTTCAGCTCGGCAGCGATGTTGTCCGGTGTGGGGGAAGCAGGAGGAGGGGAGATGGGCAGGGCCAGACTGGAAGGAATGGATTCTATTTCAAAGGCTACAGGATGCCAGACATCGTAGCTCTTATGTCCTCACAGTGCCCGGCACGATTTTGGAAACGTAGTAAGTGGTTATTAATCACTGTACTTCCCCCCCAAAACTGCACTTCCCTAAGGAGCTCAGGAAAGACCTCTCTGAGAAGGTGACATTTAAGATTTGAGAGGGCAGAGTGACTGGCACGCCCTGGGCACGGTTGGCTCATCGGCCCCTCAGAGGTGGGCCATGACAGTGGTGGCCCATCTACTTTCTTTCCCCGGCTCCCAGCACTGGGACTCAGATGTGCACGGACTGTGTGTATGGACTTCGGGGGGTTTGGAGTTGGGTGGGACTCAGGCCCTGCCCTAGAATCTCCTACAATCCATGGAGGAGAAAACGGGGCCAACACGACTTCTACCGCCGAGCGGAACCCAGAGAGCACCCCAGCCAGGGTCGGCCGCAGCCACAGCCACCGCCTAGAGCTACTGTCTCCTTGGGGACTGAGGGGAAGCTCTGCTCACACCCTCAGGGTTTCCTTCCCTCCAGGGGAGTGGTCGCTCCTGGCTCCATGAAGCTGACCCTCTGCAGCATCCTTGGCTGCCTGCTGACACTGCTCTGGTTCAGCCACCAGGAGAACAGGGAAGCCCAGAGTGGGAGGGGGACACAGCAGGCGGGCACTTTTGGAGTGGGTTCCCCAGTTCAAACACGATGCCTCTGTGACACTCGGGCACTTTCCTTTGTTGGGGTCCCTGTTCAGATGTGGATGGTGCAAGAGCAGCTCCCGGATGTTGTCCCCAGACACAGTGGTTCACCAGGACACTTCCTGCCCTGAGAGCCAGCCCTGGAGATCCCCATGGCTGGGAGGTGCATAGTTAGACCATCTTCTGCAAGGAGGCTCAGGGGCAGGAGGCAACCTGCGTCATGTCTGTGATAAATTACATTCATCTCGGTGCTAAAATGTTGTGTTTTTTATAATATATTTTATTGATTTTTTTTTTTTTTACAGAGAAGAAGGGAGTGGGATAGAGAGTTAGAAACATCAATGAGAGAGAAACATCGATCAGCTGCCTCCTGCACACTCCCTACTGGGGATGTGCCCGCAACCAAGGTATGTGCCCTTGACTGGAATTGAACCTGGGACCCTTGAGTCCGCAGGCCGACGCTCTATCCACTGAGCCAAACCAGCTAGGGCAGAATGTTGTGTTTTTTAAATGGAACATTGTAAACTAAAAATGTCCTGTCCCAAACTGGAGTATCAGGAAGCACAGATTCAACTGAGCCCAAGATGGGACCTGCGAGTTACACTAACCCAAATCTGTTGGCGGAGTTGGCCATCCTGGAGGTGCAGAGAGAAGCCTTCGGTTTTGCATCTGTGTGCCCCATTCTTGTCTCCATCTCTGTGCAGGGCCCTGCTGATGGGAGGGATGACTGACGCTGTGCCCTCCAGGAGCTCAAGTCTGGTGGGCAGGGAGGGTTTCCAGGGGCCTTGCAGGAAAATACCTGATGCTAGTGGGGGAAGGGTATTCCAGACCAAGGAAAGAGCATGTGCAAAGGCCCTGAGGCACGGAGCTGAGGGCCCGCTTGGGGAACTGTGCATGCAGCGTGGGGTGAGGAATGAGGGGTGCCCAGCAGGTGAGAGGTTGGAGAGAAGGACAAAGCAAACGCATGGAGCTGTTATCACACAGAGCAGAGGAGCTGGACTTTTTCCAGACGGGAGTGAGGAGCCGATCGGGTTTTAACAGAAGTGACTCACCAGGATGTCTGCTTTAGGAAGATCCACCGAGGGGGGACTGGAGGATGGAGTGGGAGAGGAAGCGCCTGGAGGTAAGGAGACCCGGTAAGACACCACAGTTCAGCAAAGAGCTGATGGGAGGGAGGTGGCGACAAGTTTTCATCCATCTCCAACGTTAGCAAAATATTGGGAAAGGTCTTTTAAGCCAACTTAGCGTTTTCCTCCCCCTTTTCCGCAGAACACCGATTGATTTTTTAATGTGTTATCCTTTACTTCTTTAGAGACAAGCGAGCCAGAGAGAGTGACTTCTTTAGGTTGCAAATTGTTAGTGACGGAGCCAGGATTAAGAACTCAGCTGCAGCCTCTGTGGATTCTGTGGTATTTATGTATACAATGCCCGTTCGCCTTCCTCTCTGCCAGTAAACAGAGCAGATAAATATGAAGGGGACAGCAGCAGAGAGCTCGTTCCCATGCTAAAAAGGCAAGAAGACTGGGAAGGCTCATTAGGAGAAAATATCGACCGGATGGTGTCCGAGTTTTACCTGTGATGTGAAGAAAAAGTGTTTTTTGCCAAAGCCATTATGTAACTGGTTCTAGGGGCAGAGGGGGGTGATGCAGATTGAGCAGAGGGGCAGGAGAGCAAGGACAGTGTGGGTTCCCAGAGGGCAGTGACCACGTGCGGTGCTCCTCGGAAGTCCCTGAGAAGCAGCTGGGGTTTTAGTGGAGTTAGAATCGCAGCTGTGTGTCCGCAGGCACGTCACTCACCCTCTCTGATGGTCGGCTTCCCCATTTATCCAATGGGCGTGACAGCCTCAACCTTTCCAATTACTGTGTGTGGATTCTGATATGTAAAACCTCTTTCACCAGGCACAGGCTAATGCATCGTTGGTGGTTTCCAAATTTTCTTCAATAACTATGCTTTTTATGAGCCTAAAAGGAATGTATGCTTATTGCAAGAAAAAAAGTCAGGAACTATTGAAAAGTATAAAGAAGAAAATGGAAATTATTCAAATCCTACCACCCAGAAGTGGCCAATAGCATCCTAGTATATGCACCTCCATCCTTTTCCTCTGCATATAACATTTTGTACATATCGTGGTGCCATATATGCTATTTTCACTTACTATCTTGTGAACATCATTTCCGGTCAAGAAATCCAGTTTTATATTATTATTTTATTTCTTTTTAAGCCATAAAGAATTTTAAACATACCCCAAAATAGACACTCATTTACCCATTAGCCAGAACTTGCAAGATTTTGCCACCCTTGCTTTATCCTATCCCCTTCCATTACTGTTATTGTTTTAATGGTTTAAACCAAATACCAACCCCTCTGTCAGTGTCTCTAAACCAAGCATGTCAAACTCAAAGGCTAACACGGGCCAAATGAATGAGGCATGCGGCCTTCAGGCCGAGAGTTTGACATGCTTGTTCTAAACGAACCGCAAGGCCATTATCACACCTGATCAGAATTAACAGTAATTCATTAGGAGCATCTAACACTGAGTCAAGATTCAAATTTCCCCATAGCTCCCAAGGCTCTTCTCCTGCTGGTTTATCACATAATCATTTGTAATGACCCCGCTGTAGATGGACACCCGTTTCCCAGCTGTCACTCACGAAAAGCACTGAGGGCCACATCCTCTGCACATCTATGTGGACCCCTGTCCAATTATTTCTCCAGGACCGATTCCTAGAAGGGAACTTTCATGGTCAAAACCTATGCACCTTTTAAGGCTTTTAATAGCATTTGACAAATTGCCCTCCAGAGAAATTGTACCAATTTATACTCCCACCAGCAGGGACAGGCACCCTGGACAGCCTTGGATGGTTAATGAAGGGAGATTAAAGGGAGAGAAAGCAGGTGGGGAGAAAAAGAGAAAGGAAAAGAGGCCTAGAGTGAGAGGGTGCAGTGTACCCCCCGCACCCCTTCCCCCCCCCCCCCATTGCCAGCCACCACCAGCCCAGAGGAGCTCCCAGCCCAGCAGTGACTGCACCAGATTAAGTCTTAAAGCAACGATTCAATGGAGACCGAGAACAAAGCTGGAGCAAAGACGCTTCGATCCATTCCAATTAGGAGCCGCCTTTCCAGAGGCGCAGGCTGCCGCGGCTGAAGGCAGGCAAAACGCCACAGCCCAGCTGTGCTGGAAGCGGGTCTGTTTTCCTGAAATCCCCGGAGGCGCTCCATCCACTGCACTCATAACCCAAGGCCTGTTCTGAAGGTTAGAGGATTCGACTTGGGTGGGGATCTCCGCCACCAAAGGCCAGGGGCCCTTCCGTTCTCGCACTGGCTAAGGACGGGGGAGGGGGGGGAGGGGAAGGGGGAGGGCAGGGGAAAGACACACCTGCGACCCGTGGTGGGCATGTACCGTGCTGCTGCTTCATTTTATCTGTGTGTTTATTGCTGTGGTTTTAAAACTAACATTTATTTCAGGCTCGCGAAGAGCAGATAAAATTAAGATATAACCCTGGCCACGTCGCTCAGTTGGTTAGAGTGTAGTCCCGATACGTCAAGTTGCTGGTTCGATCCCCAGTCAGGGCACATATAGAAGCAACCAATGAATGCATAAATAAGTGGAACAACAAATCCATGTTTCTCTCCTTCTCTCTCTCTCTCTCTCTCTCTCTCTCTCTCTCTCTCTCTCTCCCCCTTGCCCCCTCTCTCTAAAATCAATCAATCAATAAAATAAGCTTAAGATGAAGATACTCGTGGGGCCTGGCCCTGCACACGGAAGTGGAGCACAGGCTGCTGCAGTCTGGCTTTGGTTAGGTTCACGCCACAGGTGGCAGCACCATGGTTTGCTGGCCTTTGACGCGCTCTCTCCAGTTGGCACCATGATATCATATGTTGAGCACAAGCATTCAAAGAACTGGCCCAAGTACCAAAGCTGCCCATTCCCAGTTGACATGCCAACCGTAAGCATTGGCTGGGGTAACACAGGACTACGATGAGTTCATGGTGCTGAGTCCAGAACTTCCTTAGGGGCTGTATCCTCTGTGAGGCGGTGTTTAAATTAGGAGCACACAGGAGCCAGGTCCTGGTGGGTCCCTGCTACTATTAAAGAAAGTTTTCAACAGTATAGAGGTTCTTCAAAAAACAAAAAATGGGGCCGTCCCGACCTCACCGGGGCCGTTTCAGACGGGCCCCGGTGAGGTTGAAACGCCCCGGTGAGGTCGGGACGGCCCCGGTGAGGCTGAAACGGCCCCGGTGAGGTTGAAACGGCCCCAGTGAGGTAGGGACGGCCCCGGTGAGGTTGAAATGCCCCGGTGAGGTAGGGACAGGCCCCGGTGAGGTTGAAACGGCCCCAGTGAGGTAGGGAAG
>NW_005872884.1:29168-45256 GCF_000147115.1 Myotis lucifugus | reverse complement strand
AGACACATACTTTTCAAGTTGTGAATAAGACAGGAATGCCCACCATCACCTCTCTTATTTTACATTGAACTGTGGGCCTGAGCCAGTACAATAAGACCAGAGAAAGGTAAGAGAAACATAGCAATGAACAGGAAGAGATAAAGGTGCCTTTTTTTTTTTTTGGCTGCTGATATGATCATCTGGCTAGAGGAAATCCTAGACTCTAAATCTATAAATAGTAGAAGCAATACAGTTCAGTCAATGGCCAAAGGTCAAGTACAAAAATCTATGGTTTCAATAAGAAAACAGTAATTTGGAAAGATACATGCACACCTATGTTCACTGCAGCGTTATTTACAAAAGCCAAGCTAGGGAAACAACCTAAGTGTTCAGCCATTGACGATTGGCTGAAGAAGATGTGGTATATGTATGCAACGGGGTACTACTCAGCTATAACAGAGAAGGAAATCCTGCGATTTGCGACAACATGGATAGACCTAGAGGATATGATGCTAAATGAAATAAGTCAGATGGAGAAAGACAAATATTTCTGCATGATTTTACGCATATGTAGAATCTAAGAAACACACAAAACAAATGAACAAATACAAACTCACAGATACAGAGCCAGCTCGGAGGTTACCAGAGGGGGAGGTAGGGGGATGGATGGTGGGCGCAATGGGTGAAGGGGGTCAATTGTAAGGTGAAGGATGGTAACTAGATTTTGGTGGTGACCACTTTGTAGTGTATACAGATGTGGAGTTATAATGTTATACACGTGACATTTATTTAATGTTATATACTCATTTTACCTCAATTAAAAAAGTTTCATGGCTTCCTAATAGACCAACAGCAATGAACTAGAAAGCAGAGTTGAGGAAATCAAGGCTCTGTGTAGTATGGGGTTGTTGTGTGTTGTTTTGTTAATCCTCCCCTGAGGATATCCTTCCCATTGTCTAGTATGGGGTTTTGACATTATCCCATTCGGCATCCTAACTTATATCTGTGTAGTAAAAAAAGCCCTGTCACAGAAATCCAGCCCACGGGGGCAAGGCAGATTTTTTTAAAAGAACTTTTAACTTTTGTTTTTCAATCCCAGTTTACATTCAGTATTATTTTGTATTAGTTGCAGATGTACTGCATAGTGGCTAGACTTGAGTCTAGCTAGACAGTTATATAACTTATGAAGTGATCCTCCTGATATCTCCAGTACCCACCTGGCACCATACATAGTTATTAGAATATTACTGACTATGTTTCCTATGCTGTACTTTATATCCTGTAGCTATTTTGTAACTACCAGTCTGTACTTCTCAATCCCTTCACCTTTTTCACCCTGTCCCCCAACACCCTCCCCTCTGGCAACCACCAGTCCACTCTCTGTGTCTATGAGTAAGAGATTTTTTTTTTAATGTTGAATTTTAAAGAGGAGGAACCCGTGGCTCAGAGAGGTTAGAGTGACCTTGCCCAAGATCACTCCATGAATATGGGAGGTAAGAGCTGGGACCGGGCCTCCCAGGTCAGTGCTCTTTCCTGTCTGCTGCTCTCCACCGCTCTTCTTCAGACATCACCATCCCTAGCAACTCGTTACCCATCTGCAGTCGTGGCAGAGCTCGGAGGGAGGGGAGGCCCAGAGCACTTACATTTAGGCTAGAATGTAGTTTAGGTTAGAGTAAGTCAACAACATCATTTACTCTTTTAGGAGCAACAGCTCATCCTTTATAGTAAGCTGGTGTGTGTGACGTGGGAGGGATTGGTTTTCTTCCAAGGGGTCCGTCCTGAGACTCGGGGGGCAGAGAGGGTCCTGTGGTTGGTGGGCATGTCTGGGTTCCCTCGCTCTTCATTTTGCATTTTTCACTCAGCCTCCACTTAGTTCTGTTTACATCTTTGCTTTTTAATTTTATTAAATGCTGCTTCTGCAGTTATAACAATAACATATGCTCCCAGCAACTGGTGGAATAATAACACATTTGACCCTCGAACAACATAGGTTTGAATTGGGCAGGTCCAGTTATCGTGGATTTAAAAAATTTATAGAGGAAGGTCGTGCACAGGAGAAAAGGTAGCCTTTGACAGCTCTCTGCAGCCACACTTTTCTCTCCTCCGGCATCACCGCCCTGTGCTAAGCGTCTGGTGTAAATTCTTTCACTCATTTCTCCAGGCCCATGGCAAGATGTGCAAACAGGCTTTCTGTTCACTCGGTGGGCATTTGCAGGCACTGTGCTAGATGCTGGGGATACTGCAGTGAACAAGAGACAGACTCCCTCATGGAGCTTGCAGTTTAGAGGGCTGGAGCATCCAATCATAGAGCGTTAGGCAATGATAAGTTCTATGGAGGAAACTGAAGCAGGAGAAGTCCTTTTTCCTTTGTAATTTTGAATGAGGAGATTAGGGTAGAGTTTACTGAGAAAGAGACTTGTGTACAGAGACCTAAGGGACAGGTGAGAGACAGCCATGAAGATCTCTGGGGAGGAGGCCTGAGGCTGAGGGTAAGTGCAAAGGCCCTGGGGCCAGGTGGGGTCTGGTAATGAGCTGTGTCACCTGGAGCAGAGCGAGTGATAGGAAAAGAGGTAGGAAATGGAATCACAGAGGAGAAGGGAGAACTGGAGCAGGAAAGGTTGTATAGGGCTGTTTGGTCGATTCATGAAAGCAGGATCTTATGCTCTTTTTCCTCGCAGCCTGCTTTTGTTATTTAATAATACATCATGAGTACCTCTCCCGGTCCATGGGGGGAGACCTCATGTTTCATATGTTCATGTACCGTCGTGGATGCAGCCATTCTGTTTTGACGGGTGTTTGGGTGGTTGTCAGGTTGTTCCTTCCTCCACTAGCACAGTGCCTTCCACTCTGGGCTTTCATTCTCTATGTTGGAGTGCGGGGTTTCTAGGTCAAGGGCATATACATATTTAGTTTTAACAGATATTGTTGGATTTCCCCCCAGAAAGGTTGGCTTTGTCCCCAAGTGGCTAAATAGCTAGTCTGCAAAAAGGGCAGATCACACCTACGCAGAAGGACAGCTCCGGAATCCGTCATTGGGTGGGAAGGTGTGGAGCCTGCTGCTGGCAACAGCATCATTTGCTCTTTTTGGGAGCTCGGTTGATGGTTGTGATGTCAAGAGAGACAGAAGATGAAAACACAGCTGCTGCTGTGCTGTTTGCATTACAGCTAATTTTCCGTGTGCCTAAAATAAGCACAACAGCGAGGAGCTGCGGGGACACAGATTCACACCTCGTCAGATCTGACTCGTGTTCCCGTGGCAGCTTAAGGCTGGGGCTCCCTCTGAGTGTCCCGTCCTATGAGCAGGGCCTGCTGGGAGCAAGGCGCTAGGTGTGCAAATGCTCGGCTCTCCTCCCGCCATGACATTCCCGAGTGGGATCTTGTAAAGCTAGATGCAGCCTCCTCATTTGTTGAACAGCCACATGTGTGAGTGAGTTGTAGGTACCGCTGGACATTAGACTGCTTCCCACCTGTCACAGTTCAAACAGTGGATGAGGTTGTGCCTGAGCCTTTTCGCACAGGTGTCTGAGGCTATCTGTTGGGTAGATTTCTGGAAGTAGAACCCCTGATTCAAAAGGGATTTGCTGTTTCCATTTTGAGAGATGTTACCAAATCGACCTCCCTTGGTAGAGGGACCAGTGTCCCCGTCCATGGGCCATGAAAGCAAGCGCCTTCTCCCCAAAGCCTCCACTACACAGGGTCTTGTCGCACTCTTTGACTTGTGCCCATCGGATGGGTGTGATGGTGAATCTGATTTCTATTTTATTTGGTGTTTATTTCTCATGAGAAAGGGCAAATACCTGTTTAGACATTCAGGAGCTCTTTCTGTTCTATGTTGGTGAACTGGCTTTCTAATCCTGTGCCCGTTTTTATTTCCCTGGTGGGTTGTTGGTCCTTTCTCTGGCCCCTTCAGGCTTGGCCTGTCCACCGTGAGGATATTGGACACTGTGACCAGATCGCCTCACCTGACTGACCGGTTAGAGGTTGGTCCACAGCATCTTCATTGTCAGGAGTGAAGATCTAGATGTTGGAGAGAAGGAAGGACGTCTACACAGTGGATTGCGTTTGCACGTTGACAAATGTGTCGTACTGACTATTCCTCAGACAGGTTAAACGCAGACATAGCAGAGAGCTGTGGGGCCCTGGCGTCCATCAGCTTGGGATCATTTGTATATGGTCTCACTTTTACCCCATCACTGGTTTGCGGCAATGTGAGGAGACTTGGCTGTTTGGTACTTTAACTTCTGTTTCCATTTGCTTGAATTTGCAACCCCATTGTGAGAGTTTTCGAAGCAACGGATCTGCCAGTTTTTATGCTAGTCCCGGTGGCTTAACTGCTGTCTCAGACACCCCCAACTTCAGTAACTTCACACAATAAAAGGGCTTCTCCCACCTCTGTAACATTTATGACGAACACCAACGTGGGTGTACCCATTGGGGCAGCTCCCCAAATGTCCGCTCCAGGGTTCAGGCTCCTTCTGTCTGTGGCTCTGCCTTTTCTAGGTCCCTGGAGGCCTCCTCTGGGTCCTCTGCTGGCTGATGGGACAGGAGAGGAGAGGATGGCCTGTGGCAAGGTTTCATGGGCCAGACGCTCTGCCCACACTCCACTGGCCAGCACTGTCTTGTGTCCCATCCAAGTGGAGGGAGGCTGGGCAGTGGCGGCCAGCACGTGCCCCAGGTGGTCAGTTTTGATCCCATGTGCTTGGTGCGCCTCGGTCCCTGGGCGCCGTGCGGGACTTGTAGCTTTTCAGAGTGTTTTCTCCAGTGTGACCTCACCCTGAGGAGGGGTCAGAGGAAGGCCTTTCACCCCCATTTGGAGCCAAGCCTGCTGAGGCCCAGAAAGGTGGGCATCCAATGCAAGGGGAGACATCTTGAAATGAACACAAGGTGCGTGTAGAGTGGGCTGGAGACAAAGTGCTCACCGGCTGGCCCTTTCTGACAGGACACGAGCACAGTCACCCTCTCGGGGTGTGCCTGGGCCCCCCTCTCGCCGGGGAGAACGGGGCTGTTTGGAAAGGGGACCATGGAGACTGGCCAAAGCCATCTTCTACCCTGGTGAGTGGTAAGAGGCGAAGGTGTCTCTTGCCTGTTGTAAAATCCAGTCAATTGGTGGGGATGACGGTACTGCTACTGGTAGGAAGGCTCGGCCACAGTTGCCATATGGGGTAGACCCGCCGTAAACCGGGAGCTTCCAGGAGCTGTCCCTCCCCTTTGGCCACTGTCCCTTTTTTTATCACTTGCATGGGACACTAGCATAGACGTCGGGGTATCTTCCTCACACACCCGTTCCCTTTACTGAATTATTTTGAAACATCTGATGCAGCAGTGAGATCCACATGTGAGCTGTGATACCTCACCTGTTCCGTTTCGAGCATCAGGGAACCAAAGGTGGGATGCCGCCACCACCCCTCTGTGTCTCCAATAGCCCATTGGATGGATGGAGCCAAGGCGGGGCTGGGCCCACTCTGGATGCTTCCCCCCCTGGGTTTCCTTACAGTGTGAATGCTTTGAGCTGGTCACAGCTTATAGAGACAGAAGCCTAGGTGGTGGCATGGTGAGTAGTGGGAGCAATGACAGCATCAAGCAACAGAAAGAAGACGAGGCATCAGAGGGGTGATAGGGCCTGTCGGCATTGGCATTCCTCACCGAGTGGCTGCTGAACTTGGTTTTCTCATCTGCATAAAAGGAATACCTTTTCTCCCACTCTCACTGGGTTGTTATGAGGATCACAAAGATGATGTGCACAGAAGTGCTTCATACATGGAAAAGCACTCTGCAATATTACTTTATTAATAGTAACAACTGTCGTTTGCAATCCTTGTGATTCATTTGGGGTGGAAAACCGCAGATCCGATCACCGCTGCCGTTACTACTCACACTGCCCTTCAGAGCTGCAGCTGCCATGTGCGGTTTCATTGCTGCTTCATGATCATGGAATGCTCATCCCGGAGAGAATCGTGGGGATTAACGCATTCAACCGTATCACTTCATAGATGGTGAAACATAGATACCTGGAGGGGAGAGACTTGTCTGAGGTCCCTAGAACCCAGGGCTTCAGACTCCCAGGTGGGCTGTTACACTTTGTGGGATGTGATGCCCTATATTCGTGGTCGGCAAACTGTGGCTCTCGAGCCACATGCGGCTTTTTGGCCCCTTGAGTGTGGCTCTTCCACAAAATACCACGTGCGGGTGCACGTACAGTGTGATTGAAACTTCGTGGCCCATGCGCAGAAGTCAGTTTTCGGCCTGGGTGAGTCTACTTTGAAGAAGTACTGTTGATATTTGGCTCTGTTGACTAATGAGTTTGCTGACCACTGCCCTATACCTTCTGAAGAGACTGGAAACAGGAACTCTGATGCTTAGTCATGAGGTGGAGTTGCAGCGCTGACTCATGTCTGCTTGCTCACACTGGTCCCACTCCCAGCTCCCCTGCTCCAGGTTCTGGTCAAATTTGGACAGTGCTCAGAGGAGAAGCTTCGATGCTTGGGCACAGGGTCCAAGAGAGAAGGGAGTAGGAACTGAAGTATTTGCTGGCAAGAAAAGGAGACCCTGGCAATTCCAGAACATGGAAGGCAGGGGCGCCTTTGCTCCTGACCTTGGTCCCTGTGGGTCCTGCTCCCACCGTGCACTCTCTGACTCAGGACGTGCGGCTGCAGGACTGCGAGGCTTCCTCTCGAGAGAAGGCTAAGGGGATCCAGTGATGCTGCAAGTTTTCAGAGAGCGGTCAGGCCGAGTCTGATAGAAGAGTAAGGATCAGTGGGCAGAAATCCTGGAAAGACTGGTTTTTGCCTCCTTTTCACTCACAAGCCTCACTGGTTGGCTCCTTTTATTGCCTCCAGGCCCTGCTCCCATGTCACCTCCGAGATGAGGCCTAAGGAATCCCTCAATTTCAACATGTGATTGGCACCCCCCGACATGTTGATCCCTCTTTCTGGACTGGATTCACCATCCAAAATAGAAAAGTTGCAAATTAGTACAGAGATCCCTGTCTACCCTTCACCCAGCCTCCCTAATGCTCACATCTTAGACCAGCGGTTGCCAACCGGTGGTCCACTGGTGGTCCGTGAGGTCCGCTGTCTTAGACAACCAGGGAACAGGGCACTGCTGGACCCCAAGGGCTTAACGCTGGTTTAAACCACACAGTAAGCTGCAGACCTTCGAAGGTCACCAGTTTTCTCACGAATGCCCTTTCCGTTTCACAGGATCCAATCCAGGGCCCAATGGATCTGTCTGTCACGTCTCCTTAGTCTCTGCTAATGATCTGTGACATGACTTTATCTTTCCTGACTTTGACATTTGTGAAGAGCATGGTTTAGTTATTTTTGTAGATTGTCCTCCAATTTGGGTTTGTCTGATGTCTCCTTGTGGTTGGCATGTATTGATTGTATTTGCTGTCCACTGGGTCTCTCCTGAACTGGGCTGTCGGCTCCCTCAGAGCAAGCGTCGTAGCCTGTCCTGTTCGCTGATGTACCCTGGCCCCTACCAGAGTGCCCGACACACGTGCTCAGTCATTATTTGTGACCTTCCCAGTGTTAGCAGAGCGTGTGACCTGAAGTGAGGGAGACCCAGAGCAGAGCAGCTGGGCCGTGGCAGAGTCTCGGTGGCGGTGGGGCTGGATGGGTCCTGAAGCACCTTGAGCATCAGATTCTGTGATTTCATAACATGGTGGTGACACGAGCTCAAGTTCAGGAAATGCCACAGATATTAGTTGAATATATTAGCCTGCTGTGGAGCCCTGTGCTGGGCAGGTGGGGCCCTGATGGGCACCTGAAATCCAGTCTCCGAAATAAATGCAGATTCCCTGTGGACCACGAGCCCGGGGAAATGCACGGGAAAGGCCGGTGTCCGTGCTGCAGACAGTGGTCTAGGATCTGGACTCCCTGCCATTGGTTCCTGGCTCCATTCTGCTCCCGAATCACCCAGCAGACTTGGTTAAAACACAGATGCCTGGGTCTCACCTGCAGAATTTCTAATTCACTTGGGCTATGGGTAGGGCCTGAGAATTTGCATTTTCAACAAGTTCCCAGGTGATGCTGATGCTGCTGGTCCAGTGACCCCCACTTTGAGAACCACTGCTCTGCCTGTGGAGAGGAGAAACAGGCCCCTGCCAGTTAGCAAAAGCCAGGAAGGCTTCATGGAGGAGGAAGTCAGGCTTAAGTGGGGTAGGATTTACCCAGGGGGGTGGGGCTTGAATCACACACAGCCATTTTGCTGCCCCCGAATGCAGTGTGTGGGTGCTTTTTGTTTGCTTTTGCCCTTTTGGCTTCTGGTCTCACGGTGGGCTTGTCCAGCCTTCTCAGTACCATGAGCAGTCTTGGCCAGGGGAGTCTGAGACCCCAGAAGAGGAGGCTGACTAAGCTTTGACAGTTGACCTTGGCCAGCTGGGACGAAGCCACTCTGAGGCCTGCATGTGTCCGGTATTGCACAGGCTGTCTAACTCTGTTTATTTGCCTGGGCCTCGCCCGCTGCCTGTTGGCACCGTTGGAGGTGTTGCTGTTGGGCTCCGTGGCTCTATTTCTGTTTTCCTGTCTGGCACCAGCTCAGCGGGGGCAGATGAGGTGTGTGGCCACCCATGCTTTCTTCCTGGCTTCATGTTCTTGGTCAAGTCGAGCAGGTGAGTCTCATTGGAGTCTGTGCTGAGAAGCAGATGGGTTCTTTACCAGAGAGAGAAAGTTTATGAAGAGTGAGAAAGCCTTTAGGGAGATAAAGGATTAAATTATGTTTGGACTTCGAACACGGTGGTGGTAAGAGGGTTTATGCATGTGCCTGTGTGTTTGATCCTACCAGACCTGGGGCCCTGAACCTAACTGTCCCCTATACCTGGGCTCCTGAGCATTAAAGAGAAAAAACCAACATGATATAGAAAAATGTTAGTTACATGCAAACAAGTGGTTAGAATAAGATGGAACTTGGAGACACTGTAGAAAATAGGTCTACCTTTCATTTATCTTTCATCTAGCGCCAATATTCCACCTTTGTGTGAAAATTACCAAAAAATCGGTACAGCGGTCTGGTTAAAAGCTTCCAGAATCATTTAGGAGTTGCTATTCCTTTAAGAGGCATTCACACATTGATGTGAGAGGTGGGGACAGGCATCAGGAAGCTTGGAAAGACCATATTGTTTGTGCAGTTGGAAGACTGGGCAGGAAGGCCTGGGTTGTCCAAATCACGCAATGTTGGAGCAAGAGGGACATCAGTGCGCGTCTGGCTCACCCCCATCACTTTAACAGAGACTTAGAATGGCTGTGCCTTGCCCTCCTTAACTGGCATCGCCTCAGCTCTCCCTGGCCAAGAACAAATTGGTCTCTCTCTCCTCTGTGCTCCAAAGTTGTTTTACTAATAACACACCTGTCTTGTTTTATAAGTAGTCATGGACAGGTTTATTTTACCCACTTAGATCAGGGGTCAGCAAATCAGAGCCTGCGGGACCAATCCGGCCCACTGCCTGTTTTGTAAATAAAGTTTTATTGGAATACAACTGGGCCTATTTGTTTATGTATTATCCATGCTGCTTTTGCATTAACATGGCAGAGGTGAATAGTTTCCATAGAGGCCCAATGGCCTGTTCAGCCTAAAATATTGACCATTTGTCTGGTCCTTTACAGAAAAGGTTTGCCAGCCCGTGTGTGAAAAGGAGAGTTCCTTGAAGGCAAGAATGGAGTTTCCATTTTTCTTTGCATCTTGCATTCCTTGCTCATAACAGGTGCTCCATAAATGTATTTTGTTACCTATTCCCCAGGTCATGCAGAAAGCAGACAATTTTCATAGTGGAAGATCTTCTATAACAAAAGGCAGGGCATTTTATAAGGAATTAAGAAAAAATCTTCACCAGAGGAGATGTTTTTATTGATTTTTAGAGAGAGAGAGGGAAACATTGATGTGAGAGAGAAACATGGATCAGTTGCCTCCTGTATGTACCTGACTAAGGATTGAGCCTGCAAGCTGGGTATGTGCCCTGACAGGGAATCGTACCCACAACCTTTCGGTGTACAGAGCGGCACTCCAACTGAGTCACATGGGCCAGGGCTTGTATTTAAAAAAAATATTTTTTTTATTGATTTCAGAGAGGAAGGGAGAGGGAGAGAGAGAGATAGAAGATCAATGATGAGAGAGAATCATTCATCGGCTGTCTCCTGCATGCCCCACACTGGGAATCAAGCCTGAAACTCAGGCATGTGCCCTGAGCAGGAATTGAACTGTGATCTCCTGGTTCATAGGTCGACAGCCAACCACTGAGACATGTTGGCTGGGCAGTAATTTTTTTTTAATTAAAAGTTTTCCTTATCTATACTAATAAAAGAGAAACATGCAGATTGACTATCCCTCTGCTATGCCCACCAGCCAATCAGAGCGAGTATGCAAATTAACTCAACAAAGATGGTGGTTAATTTGCATACACAGGCATGGAGCAAAGACTGAAGACAGCGTAGAAGGAAGCCAAGTGCTGCAGAAGGGAGCGAAGCAGTGGAGAAGGGAGGGATCCAAGGCAGCAGAGACGGGAGGGAGCGAGGCAGCAGAGAAGGGAGCAAAGCCCACCAAGGCAGGCTTTGCTCCCTTCTCTGCTTCGCTCCAGTCGCAGGAAGTCCTATTCTTGCAGGAATCTTCCTTCAATGGGCCCCTAGTTAAAAATAAGTGTTGACTGGGCTCTAAATTTATCAAAGATGGAGGCACAGCGCTGGAGCTGCCACCTGGTCGTCTCCAGCTTTCTTCCCACTGCTGGACAGTTCTGTGCCAGTTTTCTCTCTGTAGAAAGAAGATAATATTATCTGCCTTGCTGAGTTCATTGATCTGGGGTGAGGATAGAACAGGATATTAAAGTATCTTACTAGGACCGTAGGCCTAGCTTCTAGTTTTCCTGACGATGCTACCCCAGCTTAGCACTGGACTTCTCTTTCTGAAACTCTCGCTCCCCTGCCACCTACAGGCTAAAGTACACACCGGGCCTGTCATTCATGAACCTTCTTACTCCGATCCCACCCTACCTGTGTGTCCTGACCTTTTACTCCTCCAGTGCAGCTTCCTGTTGCAGCCAGAATCTTCTGCATGATGATGTCTCCTACATATTTGTTGTACCTTTGCCTGGGACCCTCGCCCCAACTGACCGGCACTCTTCCTGCTTCTCTGCTGTCTGCTCTTGAAGGTCCCCCTTACGCTGACGCTACTAGAGTCTTCTGACCTTGGCCTGCATGAATGACTGTCTCATTTGCCACCCAGTGTAGTGTTTTTGTTGTTATTTCTTAATCCTTGGGAATGCTTGTTAAAAAGAACAGAAGCCCAGACCCCAGACGCATGGAGGTCAAAGCTCTGAGGGTAGGACCCAGTCCTCTTAGTTTTTAACCATCTCCTCATGTGGTTTTGATTCTGAGGAACACAAAGTTGATCTAGAGTTGCTTTGCAGGAGCATTTATCTTCTTATGGGACCCTTTCTTGTTTCTTCAAACAAACTGGAAACACCTTCAGGGCAGATCTGGGCCTCATTTTTTCTTTGCAGAATAGCACACATCGTGTGAAGGTGAGGCCGTGAGGCGATGTGCTGGTGAGATTGTCTCCGGCAGCAGGCCCTGCATCTGGCAGACTCTCAGTAAATGTTTGCTTGTTGATCGATACAGATATGAGGTGCTGGGGAAGGCAGAACCTGCTCTGAGAGCAGGGATCGCTATGGGGCACAGGCCGGCTGTGTGCCTTCCGATTCTGCTGTGACGTCCTCAGGTTTGTGGACCTCGCAGCCCAGACACTGAGCGTCAGCCCCCTGAGACGAGCCCATCCAGCCGACTCCAGGTGCCTCTCTCTAGCTTTCTCTCTCTCTCTTTTAAATATTTTTATTTATTTCAGAGAGGAAGGGAGAGGGAGAGAGAGATAGAAACATCAATGATGAGAGAGAATCATTGCTTGGCTGCCTCCTGCATGCCCCCCCCAATGGGGATCAAGCCCACAACCCAGGCATGTGCCCTTGACCAGAATCGAACCTGGGACCCTTCAGTCCATAGGCCGATGCTCTGTCCACTGAGCCAAACCGGTTAGGGCTCTCTAGCTGTCTTCTTTTTACCTTCACCTCCTAGGCGTATGCAAAAAGCCTCTTTTCTCCTTTCCCTTTGGCTTATCCCAGTAATGCAGAGCCATCGAAGTGCATGCCGCTGGCAAGAGTTTGTTTGGACACTAAGAATGTAGAAGAGGGTTTAGCTCGGAGACTGAGTTCCGCTTTCCCATGTACAGTGGTGGGGAGACATGCAGATGTTTAACCTGTACCCCGAGAGTTCTACGGCCTGTCTTCAGCAGCCTGAGCTTCAGCGAGGGCTGCGTGCCTCCTCGGGGAGGGACGGCACAACCTTGGTGTCGAGTCTCTGCGCACACACAGTGCTCAGGCCTCCTGTCTGCCTCCCAGTGATGAGGCCAGAAGGTTATATTTCAAAAAAACACTTTCAAACAGCGCTTTGTTTCGAACCATTGGGCAAGGCTGTTTGGACCCCGAGGATGCTGTCTCTTTATTGAGGTACAGAGAGTGGGGCATAGACTGCCCATCAGAGTTGTAAACCAGGTGCTGGCCAGGGCTCTCTCACTAGAGCAGAAAATTCTTAGTCTGTGTGGAGAGGGATGAAACAATAAAAACAGAGTAAACGCACAGCGGGGGTCCGTAGTGAGGGCTGATGCAGCAGAACTGCATTTCCTTAGGGATTTACAGCCACCGAAGCAGATACGGGAACCTTGGCTTTGGCGGTAGGAGTGCCAGTGGGATGTGGGTGACAGCCTCCTTTCCTATTGTTTCCTTATTATTAGCACGTGTTACGTGGAGGAAAGAAACGCAGGTTCTCAAACTTCCCGCCTCCCTCATGATTTCACTCCATTAGGATTCAGCTTAATTATTCCAATTTATTATTTTAGAGGCTTATGGCTTAATTTAAAAATTGAATGGATTATTAGCTTTGTAATAAACAATAACACTGACTATTTACTGATGAGGGCGCAAATCATTTAATTTATTACGGCATCTCTGTTTGGTTCATGAAATGGAACAAAAGCTATTACTTACCAGAAAGTGGACTTGTTCGCTGGGCCCTAGGGATGTGGACAGTGGAGCGGCCCACGCAGCACCAGGGCACGATTCACCTGGAGCACCGGAGAGGCCGTCAGAAGTGAGGTGACACCTCGGTGCCTGACGCTCGCAGCAAAGTTCTCCATCATGCCCAGGACCAAGAGCATGGGTGGGAATAGCTTAGTGACGCGACCCTGTGGCCCTGTGCTACAGACAGACAAAAATCCGTCATCGGGTCTCTCCTGGCATCGGTGACTGACACCGACTGGCTTCAGGCTCAGAAGGGGTGAGTGTTACATAGCGATTTCAGGAAAACGTTGGACAAAAATGGGGGCCCTTTATTACATAGAAGAGAGAGAAATTGTGTGCTGGTAAGCGCTCTTGGTTTGGGTATTCCATTTCATGGTGCTGTAAAGTGTGCTTTGGCAGATTGGCTTCTGTTTTTGATAAAAGTGAGGTTCTGGATGGCCGTTCTGGCTCATGTGCTCATGAGAAAGCAGCTTCAGAAAGGAGTTCGGTGTGTCCCCCCACGGAAAGAGCACAGCTGTACGCATTCTGCCATCAGAGACGTGGCACTGATGAGTAAAAGCTGGGATGAACTCAGTCTTTTCCTCAAGGAGCTCATGGTGTGTCAGGGCATACACTCTACCTACACAGAAGGGTGTGACTGAAGGTGGTGGACCAGTTTTCTCAATCATCTGGGGACTCAGGAAGCATGGAAGCCTACTTCAGAGGTGGCATCTGAGCTCATTCTTGAAGGACATATATTTTATAAACAATCAGATGCAAGAGATAAAGGGGACAGAGAAAAGGTGGTAATGTACAGAGCATGCTCAAACCAGATTAATGAATATTTGGCGAGAGCCTGCCATCTGCACACTCTGTTCTAGAGAAAAGGAATCAGAGAAGAGCTTGGTACTAAATCAACAATATTCCTTCACTTGTCTTCTTCACTTTTCGTACAGAAATGATTGAGTACAATAAACATTGTCTTCAGTTGCATAAATTGACTTAATCGTGACAGCAACCTGATGAATGAGAACCATACTTGATCTCAAATTCTAGAAGAGGAAACCGAGATGTTAGCAGTTGAGTGACTTGCTTACATTCATGCAGCTGGTTTGTCGTGAAGCAGACTCATGCCTGCTAGACTGACCCTGACCTTGTGCTCTTGATTGACTGTGGCCCCAGGCACCGCCACTTCTCACCTTGAGTGGCAGTGATGAGCAGCTTCAGAGCAGGAATGCGTTTCTCTCCTCTGGGTCCCCTGTCATCCAGCACACTGTCATGTGTGGTCTGAGCTCACTAAAATGATGTTGAGTACAAAAGACTGGCTATGGAGATTTTAAGGAGGGAGCAAGCACATATTTTGGGGGACAGCTTAGGAAGGATGGGGGGCATTTCAGGATGAGAAAACCACAGGCAAAGGGCCAGAGTGGGTAAGTGAGGACTGTGCAGGGAATGAAAGATCCTGGTGTCCCTTGGGCAGGAGTGTGGGGTCCGTCCATATCCAGCTCCCTGGGAGGGGAGGGGGAGGCCAGCCTGTGGTGGGCCCTAAGTCCCCGGGAGGGGCGGGGGGCAGGCTTCTCTGTGGAGCATCTCAGGGTCTGAAGGATTGAGTTTGACCTCTGACCTCTGAGGTGGTATCAGATGACCAGGCCTGCTCCCAATTTCACCTTTGGTATCTCCATCAGAGATAGGGTCTGGGACTGACTGACCTGGATCTGGATTCCAGGGAGCAGTTCCTTGGTTAAAAACATTTCTTGACCAACTTAACTGAACCACCTTCTGTGTCTTGAAGGCGAATGCTCTTATTTGCATTTTGGAGTGTTGGTGTTCGTTGCTGGGGAAGAGGGGTGGTGGTAGGGACCCAGACATGGCCCAAGGCAGTCAGGGGTTCTAGAGAACAGCAGTGTGGACGGACAGTGTTTCTCTGACCCTGTACTGCTGACTGGCATGGTACCCAGTCCTGCTCTCTGAGGGGTTTTGTAATTGAGCTAAGCAACTGAAGAAATCAACAAATTGTCACCAAATCAGATTCTCATTAAAGTATGATAAAATATTACTGTGAAAGAGGAAACAGAGGTTAATCATCATACCCCATCAATCAAGCCCGCCCTCAATGGGTGTCATTTATGAATGAGGCTACTTTTCACAAATGGAAAAAATTTAAAAACTCTACATAGGGTTATACCTCCTTAGTGTCTACTGTCTGGGCGTGGTCAGGGCTTAGGGTCGGAGACCAGGATTTTAGGTAGTGGGGTTGGATGTGTTGACCTCTCCTGTGGAGCTAGTACTGAAGCTGAACTTGGAAGGTGAACTTGAATAAAGAATAAAGCACCAACACCTTATCTCCTCCCCTTGTCTTCTGCCACAAAACCAAGGAGGTTACTCCAAACCCCAGGTCTAACCTTGATCCTGCTCTGCCTGTGTGGAACATTAAGTCGTTCGTCAAAGAAGGATGGGCTTTTATCACAAAGCTGAAGCTGATCACTTATATTTCATGTCTTAGAAATTCATATCAGCATAGGCTCTAAGGTCAAACTTTTTTTTAAAAATATATTTTATTGATTTTTTACAGAGAGGAAGGGAGAGGGATAGAGAGTCAGAAACATTGATGAGAGAGAAACATCGATAAGCCGCCTCCTGCACACCTCCCACTAGGGATGTGCCCGCAACCAAGGTACATGCCCTTGACCGGAATCGAACCTGGGACCTTTCAGTCCGCAGGCCGATGCTCTATCCACTGAGCCAAACCGGTTACGGCTAAGGTCAAACTTTTATGATCATTCCTTCCTAGCATTAGACTCTTTGGGTGTTAGACCAGTCCCAGAGATGCTGCTCTCTGAACTGGAGTCCCCGTGTGAGAAATGGTACCCACCCAGGCTCCGTCAGCCTGTTTGCCAGGACCTGAATCCCAGTGGCCAGTTGTGTCCCCATTCATCTCTCCGTGAAACTGGGCCCAGTGATACATTGGCCTGATTTCTGGATGATCTTCAACTGCTCAGAGGGGAATCAGTTCTGGGTTGGGCCGGGATGGGGGCTGAACCAGGAGGAAGCCAGCCTGGGCACCCAGGGAGCA
>NW_005872884.1:26585-28448 GCF_000147115.1 Myotis lucifugus | reverse complement strand
AATGTTGGCAGAAAGTTCCCATCTGAAAGCTAATAGGGAGCCAAACACCTGGGTGTCTGCCAGGGCCTCAACCACTCAGGTCAAGAGGCCCCCAAAGGGCAGGCGCTTCCTCGCAGTGTAGTTACGAGAGGGCAATGCCACTTGCTTGTCTTAGGGAGACCAGAGGGCAGCGGTTCGGGGCCTGGCAAAGCAGAGGCCGCTTCCTGGTGAGTGAGCATTTCTTCAGGTTCTTAGATCCCAGCTTGAAGATAATGATATTGATTCTAATTGTCAGCAGTTGTTAAGCTCTTATTCCACTTATAGTAACTCAGTGATGTCTCCTAACAACCCTGAATGGCAGGCATTGTTATGTTGTTTTACAAAAAAGGAAGCTGAGGGACAAGGACAGTAAGTAA
Organism: Myotis lucifugus; assembly: GCF_000147115.1. Taxonomy (NCBI): domain Eukaryota; kingdom Metazoa; phylum Chordata; class Mammalia; order Chiroptera; family Vespertilionidae; genus Myotis; species Myotis lucifugus. The sequence continues at coordinate 28,053 of NW_005872884.1, read as the reverse complement.
CTTGCCAGGGCCGATCAGCCAGTGAGTGTCAGGGATCCAACCCCCGGCCGAGCATCTCCGAGCTGCTCACCAAGCTTGGAGATGGATCCTCTGTTGCCCTGCTGGGGCCGGGTGGAGATGCGTTTGATCTTGTTGGAGAAATTGCCAGTCTTCTCAACCCTTGGAAAAGTTGAAAGTGCATCCTCAGGGCTGTATCCCCAGGGCAGGTCTCCTAGTTTGCTGAATTAAAAGGAAAGTTTTACTTTTTTATTGATTTCAGAGAGGGAGAGAGAGCTAGAAAGATCAATGATGAGAGAGAATAATTAATTAGCTGCCTTCTGCACACCCCCTACTGGGATTGGAGCCTGCAGTCCAGGCATGTATCCTGACTGGGAGTCGAACTGTTACCTCCTGGTTCATGGGTTGAAGCTCAATCACTGAACCACATCGGCCGGGCTCCTTTTTTTTTTATGGCAGGTTTTTTTGCCTGGATATGGGAGACTTGTCACAGCTTGCAGGACCGGCCTCTGTCCTAGATTTCTCTGACCTTGCTACAGCTCAGATGCTCTTTGAAGTCCTTCCTTCACCTGTCAAGGTGTGTGTGCATCTGGAGTCAGAGCCAGAGAGCTGGCCAGGGTGGCAGGGCAGCCCTCACGTAGCCCCCTGGGCACATCCCAGTCACCAGCCCAAGGTTGTGATGGAGTAAATGGGGATGTGAGGGTGAACATCTCTTCCCCAAGGAGGTAGAGAGTGGTGGCAAATTGGGCTCTTGGGCTGATGGGCCCAGGCCACGGAGACTTTGTCCTGCCTGGGATAGAAGTCCAGACTTGGGTCTCAGACAGGTCCTAGGGTCTGTCCTGGCTTTGCCTTTTGGGAGCCTAGAATCAAGGGGGCACATCACAAGTGTAACTTCTCACTTGTCGTAGTTGGGCTGGCAGGTGCTGGGGTCTGGTGGCCTGGGTGCCCAGTGAACCATGTGACTTGAGCCACTTTACTCTGAGCAGGACTCTACCTAATGTGCAGGGGCCAGTGCCAAGTGAAACGGGAGGCTCCTTGTTAAAAGGGGTTTTACAGTGGTGACATCAGAGCAGTGCAGGGGCCTTCCTAAGTATAGGGACCGTGTGAACTGCAGGCCTCAGTTTCCTCACCTGCAGAATGGCTTGCTGTGATGTTTACAAAAGATGAGCCCTAGCTGGGGAGCTCAGTTGGTTGGAGTGTCGTCCACATACGCCACGGTTGTGGGTTTGATCCCTGGTCAGGGCACATACAAGAAGCAACCAATCAATGCATCAATAAGTGGAACAACAAATTGATGTCTGTCTGTCTGTCTGTCTCTTTTTCTCCCTTCCTCTCTCTCTCTCAAATCAATAAGTAAAAATTTAATAAAAAGAGGGATCAACCTTGAACTCTCTTCTTGCCAATCCCAGCCACTGCCCCACTCCCACGGCGCCCAAATAATGACGGCCGCCTGGTGGCAGGTCAGGGAACT
>NW_005872884.1:25477-26485 GCF_000147115.1 Myotis lucifugus | reverse complement strand
TGATTAGGGCCATTTCAGAAGTTTTCCACCTTTTTTTGGCCATTGGCAAAGAACTGTGGAGAGTGAAAGGACCCTCAGTAATGGGTCCAGCTTAAGGAACGGCTCTGGGCTTTGTTCTCTGCCCCCACCTGTCTGGGGTTTGGGACTTTTGCCTCCTTTGCAGGGAGCCTCCTCTGAGGGAGCAGGACGAGACAGTGAGAGGCAGAGCTGCTCTTCTGCGCAGGCGCGGGCAGCCTGAGGATCATACAGGCCTTGGGTCAGAGAGTCCCTCATGGTGGCCGCACCATCCCTTAGCTTAGGCCATCTCTAGAGCCTCCCGGCATTCTCCCAACCACAGGCCTTCACCAGCAGCCCCTGTGAGATGGCGGGGAGGCACTTCAGCAATGGACCCGGGTGACCTCTTCATTTTAAGAGGCAAGACTGAAACCCAGGGAAGTGGAATCCCTTTGTCACTGGCTAATCAGAAGCAGAGCCAGGACCAGAATCCTGGTCTCCTGATCCTCATAGGAAAGGATCACTCATCTCCTGCTTTTATGGGCGATGCCCGGAGAAATCGGTCCCCAGAATGGAGAGGCCAGTGGAGGTCGTTGGGAAACGCTTTGTACCAGCGTCCCTCCCAAGAGACAGGCCCCTGGCTGAGAGTCCGCCTGCGTGTCACCAGTGCTCTTTCCTGGGTGTCCAGGTGCTCTGGCCCACGCTGCTGGCCTCTGGTCCTGCCGGTGTAGTCCAGCTCCGGACCCGAGGGAGGCTGTGCTAATTATAGCCAGCCAGCCATGCTGGGAGCTATAAATAGGGTCAGAGACACCTGTTTGCTCATTAGTAGGCATTTATCAAGGTACCTACAAAGGACTCAGCCACTGGGCTGGGCATGATGTGGGCACAGAGAGCTCCTAGAAGCCTTGAACTGTGCCCTTATGTCGTAGTTTAATCAGAGGAAGCCAATGGGAACAGGTGGGGGGTCCATAGCAGGACTTGGGAAACAGGCTGGCTTTTCCACCTGTGAGACCT
>NW_005872884.1:21723-23655 GCF_000147115.1 Myotis lucifugus | reverse complement strand
GGCTAGGCCGGGGCGGGAGAGAGGTGGTGGCTACGGTCTCCAGCCCCAGGTCCTGCAGTGACCAGGGCCGAGGGGCTCCTGAAAGTAGCCATGAATTCCAAATATAAGGGTTGTCAAGCTGCATGTGCATCATAAATGCGGATTCAGAGTCATCATGAAACACTAGACGTGGAAATTAATCATAATTTAATCTTCAAAATGAAATTACAGGCTATTCACCACGTGCCCAGAGGCACTGACCACCCATGAGCTGCGTGTCATCGTTTCTCGCACTTGCCATGAGCAGCTGCTCCGGGGTCTGTGGTGGTCAGCCTCTGCATTTCACAGATGGGAAGCTGAGGCCCCGAGGTTAGATACCTGCCCGTAGTCAGAGTGAGTGAGCAGCAGAGACAGAATTAGGAGTCAGGTCCCCATCATTAAAGCACATCTTGTAAAACAAAGAGTTTAGCGAGGACTTCTGGATATCCAGTCTGGGATGAGTTTAATAGAATGCCTGGATTATGTAACACCAGAAAAATAATGCACAGGGCATTTGTTCTGAAAAGATTCACAGAAAATCAACCTAGCACAGTAAAAGTGAAAATTTTTGACTATGTTCCACAATAAGAAACATATATCATACAATGTGTATATGTGTATATTGTATATCTGTATATTATATATGCATATATACAGGGTGTCCCCCCAAAATGTATACACAATTTAAACAGCTGATAGCTGTAGATTCTATTATATTTTGAAAATGAAATATATTCTGCCTTTAAATTATTCAAAGTGTGTATACATTTTTGGGGACTATATATATGTATATATATATATACACACACACAGGTACATATATGCTGTATTAGGTGTATATATGTGTGTGCATGTATGTATCTGTATATCTACTATCTATCTATCTGTGTGTATTTATATATGTGTAATATACACAATCTCACAGTAACACAAGTTAATGAAATAATGGCTGTTCTTAACACATGAGCCAACTTGATGTAGTCTATTCTATTCTATTCTATTCTATTCTAAAATGTTGTTCATAATCCATTAAGTAGACTTTGTGACCAAACAGTGGGCTAAATCCTGCCACTGGTGCGCCTCGCTCTCTCACTGTGCATAGAGGAAGCTGAAGCTTTGCCTCAGGTTATACATCTCTCAGCCACAATCTGAGACCAGAATCCAGGCTTACTGACTGCCACACTGTGCACCGACCCTGCCATTGCACCTGAGACTTTGCTGAGAACCTTCGGGCCACCTGCTGACATGTTCTGTGGGTTTGTGCCCACGGTTTCCGGCTCTCTTGAATGCACTGCAAACCCGAGGCTTCTAGACTGGGCCAAGCTCTCTGGGCCCCGCCCACCCTGGCAATTCACTCCTCTCCCGGTCACTGTTCTCTTTTGAAAACCAGAGCGTGGATTTGGAGACTGAGTCCCAAAGATTCGGGGCTACAGCATTTCAGTGTGGGGGTATTTTCAGAGAGGATTCATTTACCCGGGTCTACAACCCCTTGTTCACAATTCTGAAATCCCCAAAGCTCTGAAAATGGAGGTTTTTATATCATTCATGTGGGGACAAACCTACCCAGGACTGATGTGAGGCGATTCATCCCGCCGAGTCTGAATGGTCATGGTGTCACTGCAGAATTAATTGGTAGCTTGTGTGACAGTGACTGCCCAAACCCCATGGGTTCACCCGATTAATTCTCCAAAATTTGAACACTTGGAATTCTGAAACACATCTGGCCCCGGGTTTGGGGTGAGGGATTGTGGACCTGTGGCTTTATTGGAATGTGTGAGTGTGTGATCGATTAATCAGTGGGTGCTGTTTGAGAGGAAAGAGTGGTAGATGGTGGCAAGCGCAGAGGACCCGTTCTCAGAAAGTTGACCATTGGCAGCTATGCTCTGGGCCTTGGAGGGTTCTGGCGAGGAGGAA
>NW_005872884.1:13862-16999 GCF_000147115.1 Myotis lucifugus | reverse complement strand
GGACCAGCGGCTCCTGGGTAGGGATGCTCAGCCGGCAAACCTGCTTTGGATCTAGACCTTCTTCCCTTCATCCTCCCTCCTTCTGTCCCTTCCCTTCTTTTCCTCTTTTCTTCCCACCATTCTTTTTTTTCTTTTTCTTCTTTTTTCTCTTTCTTCTTTTCTCTCCCTCTTTAGCAGAGGAATGCCAGAACATTCTTTCATCCCAGCAAATGAGTACAGTGAGAGTTTGGGGGGTAGGTCTCATGTGGGCTTGCCTGGGCCCAGGACAGTGCTTGGCACATAGTAAGATTTTAGAAGCTGTCCGCTGGGGTTGTCCTGGACCTTGGAGTAGCTTCTGGATCTTTCCTGGTATGAGCCCAAGTCAGGACAACAGAATCCTACTCAGGAGGGGAGCAGGGAACCTGAGCAGCGCTGGCCTCCCGGAGGAAATGGCCGGTTCCCCCCTCCCCAGGGACATGGCCCAGCCCAGCCTTGGAACTCGGCTCGGTCAGGCCTGCGGATGACGTCACTGGCCTTCCGTGGGACAGCTGCAGCCAGCAGCAGGACACTCCAGAAATGCCAGCAGTAACTGGACACTTTATTTTCAAATGTTTCCCACAGCATTCACGCATGGCGAGAAGTGCTTCTGCTGCGGGACTTTCCAGGTGGCTGCCCAGAGCAGGACCTTGGGGAGCAGGGGCACCTGAAGTCAACCTCCACCTTCCCTGAGCTAGGCTTCTGGGGCTGGGATGTGGAAGCAGTCCCCTGGGGGCTGCAGCTTCAAGTCAATGGGACTCCACTTGAATAGGCCCCCTGAGCCCACGATATTCCTGAGCAATAATTTCAAGGCCCTTTCTTGCTATTTCATTTACAAAATATTTTCTTCTTATTTACCTAGCTCTAATGCCTAATCTGCTCTGTGCAGCCGGGGAACGTAGGGAAATGAAGGGAGAGAGAAGCACAAAGGAGGATTTCAGAGAGGAGACTATTTTTTGGAGACGCGGCAGCTGCCTTCCCATCCGAAGTCTATAATGGGGAAGAGGCGTCCGCTGGAGCTGTGTGCCCAGATAAGAGAATTAGGGCCGAGGGAGGCAGGTTTCGTCCTGGGATTCCAGTGGGGTGGGGAGCTCACATCTCCGCACCTGTGAGGGGCAGCCACAGGGCAGAGCCCTGGCTCACAAGCCTCAGGTATCAGAGGCCATTTCCGCTCTGGAGACAACCTCTAGCCTCAGATCCTTCATCGCTGCACTAGACACATACCCATCGCAGGCTGGGTACTAAGTGCTGCCCTGGATTCCCAGGGCTGCCCTGTTGGGTGGGACTAGCATTAGCATCCTTCACAGATGGGGAAATTGACTCGAAAAGAGTCCAGTTGCCCCAGTTTTCTGCCTGGTGTTATTCACAGGCTAGTACGTGTCAGGGGCTGAATTGGACCCCAGAGCTTCCCTCCCCCACCTCATAACCACCAGGTTTACTTCCTAACATTGTTTTAATGTGGGTGGAACCCACCAGGCCTCTCTTTCACGCTTTTCCTCTTCCTTTTTTCGGTCAGAGTCTTATGAACATATTTGCTTATAAAATAGTTGAGAAAGTTGAGAAGATCCCACTGTGGGGAAATGTACTCAGCAGTGAAAGCTCTCTCTCTGTCCCCCTTCCTCCCCACCCGGCCCGCCTCATCACTGTTTATCTCCTTTAAGGGAGAGCGGGCTAAGGAGCTGTCATCTAAAAATGGACTGGCTGTGCTCAGAGGGACTCAGAGGGGGAAGGTGACCACGGCAGGAAGCGGTGCTGGGGCAGGGCAGGGGGACCAGAGGACACTTGAGGTCCAGTGTGATGAGGACAGTCGTTGAGGGTGGCCCTTGGTGGAGCTGGCTTGGTGTAAAGACGGTGCTGCCGGAAGCATGATCGGCTGTGGAGGCAGTGATCCCGGCCCTCTCGCCACCTGCCTGAGTCAGTGCCGTTGCCTCCGGACTGCGCTGCCAGGTTCGCTTCGCCCCGTCCTCCAGGCTGTCCTACACGCAGCTGCTAGAACCATCTCCCCAAATGCTGATTTCATGATGTCACTCTGAACTCCCTTCTCTACCCTCTGTGCTCAGAGGCCTAACCCTGCTTGCTTTCCCCACCTTCATTCCTTGTCTGCCCTCCGTGAATCCCACTCCACCTGGACTGGACTGGTCTACAGTGTGCCCTGAACCAGCCCTCATGACACACTTGCTTTTATCTGGGGTTCCCTCCTCCTCCCCTAGGTGTTCGGATTTCTGTTCATTCAGGGCTCCCTTCATTCACTCAACACATCTATTCCGAAGCAACTTGGTGCCAGGAAGAGGCTGGGAAAACTGAAACATACAAAACAGCCCCTGCCCTTGAAGAGCTCTCAGTCTAGGGTAAGGGCGTGTATGAAATTACCTTTGGTCGACACAGTGAGAGCCACTCCGGGCAGTGTACAAAGCCTCCTCTTCCAGGAAGCCTTCTCTGATTGCTCTGTCACTGTGAATCACCCTTGGCTGGAGCCCTACCGATCTGTCTGTCTTCTGTTTTAGTGCCTTGTTTTCTGCCTGGTGTTATTCACTTTCTTTTGCTGCCAGTATCTCTTGGACTTTATCCTAAAGGAACATACCACTCTGTGCTGCACCATGTGCCTATTAATAGTAATATGTGTTTATATTGAGGTCTGAATACAAAGCACGTTCACATCCATGATTCTCCCTGATTCTCATGACAACACGATGGGTCAGGCAGGACAAATGTGATTGGCTCTAATTTGCAGAGTGGTAAGAAACTTGCTCACAGGCACCCATTAGTAAGTGGCAGAGCCAGGGCTGGGCTCTGGGATCTTGCCGTGTGTCTGCCACACAGCTCTATGGAAGGACGGATGGATGCGGCCCCCTCACCATGCCCTCTACCCTGAGCCTGCAGCATGTGTCAGGGTGTGTGTTCAGGTAGGATGAGAGAGTGAAGAGGAGACTTCTGGGGCTGAAATCCAGGGGGTTCTTTAAGGATCAGGGAGGCACGGAGGTGACCAGGGCTGGTTAGATAAAGGGTAATTTGTACTCTCAATGCTTCTCATTCAGGCACTCACTCGTCCTCGTCCTCCATGAGGCCTGGGAATGGCTGGGTGGGGTGAGAGACGAGGGAATAGAGTGTGGGAGGCGGGGCTG
>NW_005872884.1:0-12966 GCF_000147115.1 Myotis lucifugus | reverse complement strand
CTCTCCACCCACTGTCCTCATCCATAGGTGCATGATTTTTGTCCAGTCTCTTCCCGCATCCCCCACACCCCTTCCCCCCCCAAGAATAGTCAGTCCACTCCCTTTCTATGCCCCTGATTGGTGTGTCTCACATATAGTACAGGTTAGAACCCAAATGATCAGTTCCCAAATGATCAGATAACTGCCAGGCCCAGGGAATTGCTTCGGTAAGTGAGAATAAGACTGGGGACACTTGAGTTTCCATTAAAAAAAATCTGGGCAGGAAGCATCTGGACTGTCCTTGACTGCTGTGGCTTAACTTTGGAGGGTGTTGTGGTTAAGACTTACTTTGAGATACTCTACTCTTACAGCTCAGTATTAGTCAGGTATGAAGTTGCTGTTTTATGTATGTCAGTTTTACTGTTTCTGACAACATCTTCCGAGGAAGTATACATTTGTGCAACAGACAGCCTTGGATGTTAATGGTAAATTTAGAAGCCGCCTCCAGCGGATGCTAAAATCAGTCACACTAAATTCAGGTGCTTACTAAAAAAAAATATAAATACCCATGAGGCTGGCGCAGTCACTGATGGACACCCGGGCAGCTGAAGATCCGCTCCTCGGATCCTGGGATTGTGGCCTACCAGCTGTGGGCTGTGCCCAGACATGTGTATCATCAACACTTATTTACTGAGCAGAATCAGTATGGATGGAGGAAGGGCACACCACCATGATGGATGAACCCTCAGCGCACCATCCAGGTTCATGACCTTTGCCTGGGCCACAGCCTGCTAGCACACCAGGCCACGTGATAGTCCGGAGCCCGGAGTGCTGTTGCTGATTCTGCTGGGACAGCAGTGGATGGAGCGGTGGCTTCTCTGTGTTTGGCTGGAGAAACACATAGTTGAAAATTTTGAAATATATAGTTGTTGATACCAAGCAGATTTTTTAATTTCAGAGGTGTAGCCAGGAGCTGCTGCTTCTGTTATTTTTCTTCCTAGAAAACGAGTGGGTATTTACATAGACTCAAAGGTGTGGATTCAGTACTCGTAGGGCAGTGGCTCCTCCCCAGCATTCCCTAGTCCCGGTGGGAATGAAGGAGGATCCCTTGATGAAGAGGAGAGCTGGGTGAGCCCCTCTCACCCTGTGGAGAGCAGTCCACAGCGTTTCCCAGCTGGTTCCCAGCAGAGCTGGGTCCGTCTGCCTTCCCGCCAGTGGGGTACAGTGGTCCAAGCTGCAGCACCAGGACCGGGCACACGTAGGGAGGGCACGCCCATCGGTGCACAGTGCACGGCCCGACACCAATGCGATCCTGCAGGAGCGTCCACCTACTGCACCAGGTGCTGACTCCTCCGCTGCTGGGTCATGGGAGGTCTGGGGTCACGGGAGGGGTCAGGGTGGGCACACAGAGTTCATGGGAGGAGGCTACTTACTAACATGTAAAGAGCGTTTCAGCCTCTTAGCACTGGTAGAGCTGTACCAGTGCACCCATCCCGTCTCTGCCCTGGGCATCTGCCCTGCTGCCTTAGTTTGTTCCGAAGAGACCACCATAGACCCCGCTTCGTGGACCAGCTGCGGGTGGTCTGAGCACCTGCTGAGCGTTGACAGGGGCTGGGCTCTCCAAGGGCCTGGAGAGCGACTAGCTTTCTGGGGCTGAAGCCCAGGCAGCACCAACCCATCAGGCTTCTGAAGCCTGTGCCAGAAGTCAGTCCCTCCCACCCTGTCTTAGGGTGAAGTTGTGGCAGCGACTCGCCACCTAAGGCTCATAGGTGGCTTACGGCCTCACTAAAGAGAGACTGGCTCATCAGAAAATGGGTTTCTTGGGGAGGCCCTGAAGCCCAGCAAATGGGGACGGTGCCAGGGGTTTTATCGAGACGCCTGCTTGACGCTTACTTCTGCGTCTCTCCTTCGGTTTATTTCGTGCCCTTTCCATCTTCCATGTGGATGGGCAGAAGTCTTACCTGGAACTGGAGGACTGCCGTTGAGGCCCCCTTTGAGATGCAGCAGGTTCCTGACTGCCAGGGGCTGGCTGTGGACAACCCCTTCTCCCGTAGGACACGGGTCATCTAAGGTGTTTCCTGGCATTCCGTTTATGCTGGTGAACCATGGGTCAGAGTTCACGGTACTCCCTTCCTCGGCCTTGATTGTCCTCCACTCCATCCCCTCACCCGGCCTCAGCATCACTGTGATCAAATGGATCTGATGGATTAGCTCCAGTGGTTCTCAACCTTCTGGCCCTTTAAATACAGTTCCTCATGTTGTGACCCAACCATAAAATTATTTTCGTTGCTACTTCATAACTGTAATGTTGCTACTGTTTTGAATCGTAATGTAAATATCTGATATGCAGGATGGTCTTAGGCAACCCCTGTGAAAGGGTCGTTCGACCGCCAAAGGGGTCGCTACCCACAGGTTGAGAACCGCTGATCTACACGGTGGGAGAGGCGTGGTGCGTGGCACACCCTGCAGGTCTGTGCTGCGAGGGAGGTGCCTTCCAGCAGCACCTGACCCAGGAGTTCTGTTGCACCCTTTCCATGCTTGTTTTTGTAAGGCCAGAATCACAAACCTTCCCGGAGTCCACTGAAATCTGGAGAAGCAAGAACTCACTTTCTGAGCTGTTTCCTTCTCCTTACAAGGTGGCTAAGAATACCCACTTCAGAGGTTTTTTGTGAAGGTCAAATGAATAGAGAACTCGAGAAAGCCTTGCAAATTATTCAGGTCAAGGTGAAAGAAACTAATTTATTGTTATTAATTAGTATTGTTGTTGCTTAGCATTTCTTATAATTTGCACACTCAGATGTCTTATTTGACTGGTGCAATCTTCATATAATTTCAGACTGGGATGTTAGCTTACATTCTTAGAGAATGGTGTAAAGACAAAAAAAATCATTTCCAGGCAGTCTGAAATTTTTTTAAAAAAAATATTTTATTGATTTTTTATAGAGAGGAAAGGAGAGGGATAGAGAGTTAGAAACATCAATGAGAGAGAAACGTCGATCAGCTGCCTCCTGCACACCCCCTACTGAGGATGTGCTGGCAACCAAGGTATATGCCCGTGACCAGAATCGAACCTGGGACCCTTCAGTCTGCAGGCCAACGCTTCATTCACTGAGCCAAGCCAGTTAGGGCCAGTCTGAAATTCTTAACGTGAGCAGATAACTTCATTTTTTTTAAACATGGGGGAGGGGGATCTCGAGGCACCCAGCCCCTCTCCTAATGGCACATTATTACTGTGTTTTCTCCATCTCCTGTTCATCTCAGAAAACCCTAAAGAGGATGAGAATTATATTCTTTGTCACTGCCCAAGGGTCTCCCATGAACCATATAAACAGTATTGAACTGCACGCTTGTTTCTCATAAACTCAATTGGGCTAATATTATAGATGTGTTTCTGTCACCTCTGGTTGATTGAGTATTTGTGTTTGTCCACACATCTGTTATGCCCAGGACACATGCTATGGAGGAGGAGCTTGTGCCCTCCCAGCAGGAGAAAGCCCATAACTCATGGACTCAGCATTCAAAGGCTATTGTGGGCCTTGATTCATAGTGCTCCTGAAAGCTTTGGGGCAGGATTACACTGCCTTTTGGCAGTGATTGACAGCTGCCAAGATTGAAATAATGAGTCCAGGGCCCCGGATTCCCTGCGAATCTCTCTGGAGTTAATTTCCTTGCATAGCTCTCCCTACCTTTCAGAAACCTGCCTCTTGTACTGCTCTTCGCTCAGAGTATGTCACATCCATCTCCTCTCTTTGGCCGGACTTAATTGCCAGAATTATCTGAGTGAGTTATTTATATTAGTCTCCAACCAACCTGCACTGCAGCTAGAGGGCCATCAAATAGCACACATGCTCGATTCCCTTGGCGGCTCTCAGACTCCGCCTCAGCCGGCCCACGGGAGGTGAGTTGGAGGCATTGTGGTGTGAGTGTGCCTGTGATCGACGGGCCAGGGGTGGAGCTGGGGAGTTCCCCGGTGATGGTGTTTTTGGCTCACAGGCATGCATCACTGCAGCATGACTGTTGGGTGTTGATGGAAGATGGTGTCCTGATGTTGGGCTTGAGGCACTTGGCTGAGTGTGTTCATGGCCCAGAGACTCGTCGTGCTCATCTTGATCCTTTGGATGGGTCTGCCCATACCTTTAGGATCCTGGCTTCTACCTGGTGCAGCATGGTCCTGCTTTGCGATGAGTGAGGAGTAACCTTATTGTATCACTGTCTTCATCATCATCATCAGCAGCAGCAGCAACATGGACACTTTCAAGGAACACTTGAAAGGTGACAGAGGTCTGTCATCCGAGCTACGACTTTCATTTCCTCCCAGTCACTTTGAAAACCACAATTCCATTTTTAAAGGCGAAGAAACAGGCTCGTCTCAGTGAGATTGGGTGACTTGCCCAACATGCCCCAGGTGGTAGGTGGTAGAAAGTGGCTTAGAACCTCAAACAGAAGCCCAGGCTCCTTCTCGCTGGTCATGCTGTGTATCCACTCTGGACATCTTGTCCAGTCTTTTTTTGAGAGGAGCTCAGAATGCTTTCAAAAATCCTGCGTTTTGCTATTGCTCCTGGATAGAATGTCAGTGTTTGCTTAAGTTAGTTCTTTGATAGCAACAGTTCATTGGGGTTGACCTGGTTGATTCTAGCATGGAACCAGAGGTCCCCAAATGCAACCCAGATTCCTGGTTTCTCTAGCACTAACTTCATCTCTAGATGCCACCCTCCTGAGGCATGTGTGTGTGTGTGTGTGTGTGTGTGTGTGTGTGTGTGTGAGGGGCATGGGGAAGCTAGGTTTGTAGCTCTGTACTGTTGTTCCCTTTTCATCTGTTTAGTTTAACCACCAAAGGCTTATACCACGTTCTCTGTGCCAAATGGAAAATGATGTTTTTATATTGCTTCATACATCATTCTTAACGCCAGCGTGGGGGCTGGGATCTTGGAACACTCCAAGACACTCGGCACAGGCCTCTGCTTGAAGCTAGGAGAACCTCTTGGATTTTGCTGTTGTTGTTGTGAAGTTGGCTGAACTAGCAGAACTTAGAGTTTTACAATTGTTTTTTTACATTTGGTTCAGAAAGATACGCTTGAAAAACAAGTGACATTGGATTGTCATTTTAGTAAGTAAATTTATTTTCTTCATTAGAAGGGACATTAGCTATTCCTTGATTCTAATTGCCAGGTTCTTTCTTCCAGATCTACATTTCTGGGATTGTTTTCCTGACCCATGGGGTCTTCCATCCTGGATACTCACTTTTTATAATAGTCCGAAGTGACTATTGATCCATAGAGTTTTTGTCTGGGCTCAAATCAAGTCCCAAGAAGCACCGAAGGCCCTGTGACTTTGTCATATAGTCACCTGGCCTGTGGGGAAGGGCTTTGCTGATCTGTCCCTGAAGTACATCTTCCCATCTGTTTGTTCCCCAGCCACCCAGCTCACTTCCATAGAATGAATGCCCTCCCACCCCCCATTCTCCTGAGAATTTTTTGCCTGATACATCTTCCTGTGGTATACACCTGTGTGCATGTGTGTATGTGTGTGCGGATGTGTGCGTCAGACTGAAGAGATGGTGAGGGAAGAGGTACTGTGGGTAGAGTTTTCATGAGGGAATGGCTTTTTTTCCAAAGAGATATCCCGTTCCCATGGTGGGAGGAGCTAGTACGATGTCAATGCCAGCCAGCACACCCCCTTCGTGATGGGCTGTTCCTGCCTCTTCCTGTCTCCCACCTTCCCCAAGTTCCTCAGGAACTGCCTGTTCCAAGAGTGAGCTCAGGACGGCGGACTCCGTGGGCTTGGCGTCCCGACCACACAGTCAGGGCCTTTCAAGTGCAAGGAGTCTTTGCAGATGGCTCCGATTCCAGGACCAAGGAAGGCCTCGGAAAGTATGTGGGCTCATTAGTGGAGGCAAAGGTTTTTTTGGATGCTTTCTTGGTCGTCTTCATTTCCAAGTTGCAAAAGCAATTTCTGTGGATTCTTCTTCACCTCATCAGAGAGAACTTTGTTCTCCGGGACGGTGTTCAGGGAGCCTTGGGCAGTTTCTGTGCTGGGCCCTGCCACCTAACCTGGGCTTTCAGAGGGTTAGAGCGCCAGCAGACTCGCTGTGACTTAGCACCAGGGAAATTGTTCGTCCTGCTTTGAAGACCTTATATGAACCTTTTAGTCCTCCAGCCACCTCCACCAGGTGTGTGCACAGCGATCGTCCCTGCTTTCAGAAGAGGAAACAGACCCAGAGAATTAGATACGCTCATTAAGCTCACACCGCTGGTAAATGGAGGAGTTGGGATGCTCACCTGGGCTGATGGTTCCTGGAGGTCTCACGTGCTGCCTTACCCCGAAGCAGAGGTTCGCTGGTTCAGAGCCGCCCCTTTCCACACGATCCCGCGTGCTTTCCTGCCTGGTGCACACTGGCAGGACTCTCCCTCGGAGGACTCTCCCATCTCTTCGCGGATAGTCTTCCTGGCCGGCACCCAAACCCCTCTATTGTCTCTCCACGTTTCAGATACGGCTGGAAATGACCCACTTGTCCAGGGAGTGTTTTCCCACTGTGGCTCCGGGAGGCCTGTGCCTCTGTCACTGACATTCGACCTCCTCCTTGCCGCTTCCAGCCTTTCAGTGAAGCTGGAAGTTGTAGGCATCTCTCAGCTTAAGCCTGTGGTCCCCTCTGTGTAATCAACTCCCCACAGCATCCCCGGAAGGAGAGGGTGACCTGTGCATCCATGTCTGCTGTCTTAGTGATGGCTGGAGTGGATTTGCTGGCCACTGGTGACTGAGCCCCACCTCCTTCCCTCCCTCCAGAGCATAATCCATATAGTCACCCACTGTGTGCACATTTACATAATCAACTTGTGCAGATTTTCCTTGTCATTTCATGGTGTGTGTGTGTGTTCTATTTAATATAAAAATGGTGTTTTCCCTCCCTACATCTTTGAATCAATTTTATACCCCAGGAGGGTGTCCCCTGAGTAGCTTGGTGTACCTTGACACCAAAATCTTGTTTGGGACCTTACTTTCTGGAGCAGAGCTTGTGCCATGCTTGGGTTGAAGGCAGCATATAAAACTGACCCCACATGGACTGCCCTTTCTGCTTGTCTCAGGGTCTTATTCTCACAGTGCTTTAGCATCTTTCCTCACAGACTTAACAGTCATGTCAAGATCTTACCATAAAACTGCTCCACTTTTGAAAATGTGCTCAAAGAGAGGAGAGCATGGAATGGTGAGCCTATTCAACAAATAGTGGATGAGAACTTCCTACACCTATGAAAAGAACTAAATCCTCAAATCCAAGAAGCAAACAGAACATCTCATTACGTCAATCCAAAGAAGCACTTGGGCCCTAGCCAGTTTGGCTCAGTGGATAGAGCACTGGGCTGTGAACTGAAGGGTCCCTGGTTGGATTCAGGTCAAGGGCACATGCCTGGGTTGCCGGCTCGGTCCCCAGTAGGGGGCGTGCAGTAGGCAGCCTATCAATGATCTTCTCTCATCATTGATGCTTCCATCTCTCTCTCCCTCTCCCTTCCTCTCTGAAATCAATAAAAATATATTTAAAACAAAAACAAAAACAAAGAAGCACTTGGTATTAAAACTGTCAAAAATTAATGACAAAGAAAATACTCTCAAAGCATCCAGGGAAAAGAAGGAAGTGACCTACAAAGGAAAACCCATCAGATTTTCATCCGACTTCTCAGGAGAAACTATACAAGCCAGAAGAGAGTGGAACCAAATATTCAAATGTGTGAAAGAGAGAAATAACCAGCCATGAGTAACATATCCAGCAAAATACCCTTAAATATGAAGTCGGAATAAAGACATTCCTAGACATACAGAGGCTGAGAGATTTTATCACCAGAAAACCTCCGTTGCAGGAAATACTCAAGGGAGTTATTCCACCCGAAACAAAGAACAAAGGTCACAACACTATGAGTAAGATCACCAAAAAGCTTACCACATTAACAGGGATAATTTGTGACAACAAAATATAAAAGGTGAGGATGAAGATGAACTGGTAAAGGAGAATGACGATCAGATGCCCTAAAAAGAAAAAGAAACAACTACGGTATTTGCAAGTTTATTTTTTGTAAACCTAATGGTAACCACACACAAAAATCCCCAAACCTGGACACACAGCTTTAAAAAAGCAGAAACAGATAGAAATGTGCTCTGAGCACGTGCAGCCCTCGCCTCTCCCCAGCCTTGCTGGCTTCTGCATAGATACGGCCAGGTTCCCCAGGGAGAGGCATGCCCGAATCTGAGATGCTTGCTGGGGAATGTTTTCCAAGGCTTCTTCCAGCTCCTCTGTTCCGTGGGTCTACATGAGGTCACAAAGCTAAGACAGGCATGCTGACAACTGTGTAGATGGCACAGCAATACGTTAATCCCAGATAAAAAGGAAAGTGAGGCAGGAGAGAACAGTGGGAAATCCCAGAGGGAGCTTGAGGTCCCGGGGACTTTCCATTACTTCCAGCAGTAGAGTGAAGGGCGAGCTGGATGCTGTGGCACTTCTCAGGGCCAAACACGCTCATGTCGGCGCTGCAGGCACCCGGAGAGGCAGCCCCAGCCAGAACCAGTATCAGATGGGAGCCTCCGGGGAGAGATGAGCCTATCTGGCCTGGGAGCAGGGCCAGTCCTGTCTTCCCCGACACCCCACCCTCCCAACCGGATGTGCCAGGGCTTCCCTAAAAGGCGGATTATGTCTCTGTCTTTTCCTTTCTCCTGTGCTCATCCCGGGCCCTGGTGGTGAGCAGCCCAGACAGGAGCACCAGCGCCCGGCTCTGGAGAGTCTCTTGCATGGCTTGGATGGGGGACCCGCACGGCCCCTGAACCTGAATCCTTTGCTCCACACTCCATTCTCTTGCCCCGCTTAGCATCCCCCTCGTCTCTTTTACCCTTGAATACAGTAGCACTTTATCCTTCAACATTAGCAAGGGAGAAAAACGCTCCACGTGGGCCAGAGGTGGCTGTGCCCTGACTCTCTTCAGTGTTACCTTCCTATGGGGGGATTTCTCACTTACGAGGACTGCCACCAAGATACTAGTTTTCAGGGGGCACCATTTTCCTGAACTGTATGGATCCAGCGTGTATGCATGGTTTTCCAACCTTATTTCTTTTTTTTAAATTTTTATTTATTTTTATTTTTATTTTTTTGTGTGAAACCCAAATTTATTTCTATTTAAAAATGCTCAAGAAACTTTAAAAAGGCCCAAAGGCCCCAAAGCACAAAGGCATCCAGGTTTAATTTCAGATCATTCTGACTTGGTGTACTTCCGTTTCTCCTTTTGTGAGGCATCGATTTGATCCTTGTTAATGAGACACCTTGGCAATTCTAGTTGGATCGTGGTGACATCTTGTGACTCCTGGTATCTGTCGTAAGTGGCCATCAGGTTATGAACGATGAGAAACGTAAGACCAGAAATAATCACGAGACATCTGCAGATTTTACTTGAATATCCTTTCTGAATTATTCTTTGCAACCAGGCCCAGTGATCACTTTGAGTAGGGGAGATCATGATGAGTGTCACCTGTAAAGACTGGTATTAAATGCAGCTCTTTCAGAAAGAAACCAGCAAACACACTTCAAGATGAAACAGCCCTTTCCTTATTTCTTATGTTGTGTTGGGAACCTGGCCTGCCACTTAAATGTTCTTTCCTGAAAAAGGGGATAGCGAAAGGGAAATCAACGGAAGGTCACATCGCCTTACAGGGCATCACTTCTCCTTCTTAGCTCATAAGCCCAGGGAGGCAGGGGTCCTTGCTCACTGCCCACAACTAGATATATGCCCTCCTGGGAATCCCCAGCCAGGACAATGTGACCCAGGGGTAGGGCTGAGGGACCATCTCCTGGTCAGCTCAGGCCTAGGATACAGCTCTCCTGTAGGAAGCCGTCTTCTTGTTCTGTGACTGAAACAGTGGATGAGAGCTTCCCTTCCCCACTCGGGGACACTTTCTCCTAGCTTCCTCTTCTTTGTCACAACAGTCAGTTCAACACCATTACTCGGCAGAGGAGACACCAGAAGGGGCAGGACACTCACATTTCCTTCTCAGTAGAGGCAGGATGCGCAGTGGTTAAACTCGAGCGCCCAAGGCCAGGATGCCTGGGCTGTAGTCCTGTCTCTGCCTTTACTAGCTGTCACCCTGGGGGAGCAGCTTCCCCGCTCTGGCCCCAGCTTGCCTGTGTGTAGCGTACGCGTATTTACAGTGCCTTCCTCAGCGCTGAGGACTGCTTGTGATTGCCGGCTTGATACTCACAAGGCGTCCAGAACAGTTTCCAGTCCGAGACTGTGGTCAGCGATTTCTTCCCAGCAGGTCTGCTCTGTGTGTGAATCCAGCCTGCAAACGGCCTGGTGTGGGAAGATAAGGTCACCATCATGATGCAGTGGCGAGCATCACGGTTTTCAGAGCATTCCTGTGCGCATCACAGTTTTCAGAGCATCCCTGTGCCCATTCCTCATTAGGTTCGATTCCAACCCGAGTGTAAACTCCATGAGGCAGGACTCCTGCCAATCTTGTTTTTTGCTATACTATACTCAAGTTCTAGAACAGTGTCTGCTCAGTAATTGTTAAATGACTAGCTCTGTGCATTAGGTGTAGCAGGTAGTATTAACCCATTTGACAGAAGAAAAAGCTGAGGTACAGAGACATGAAAGGAGTCTCCTAAGGTTGCATGAGGAGGCAGAAGCAGAGCTGGTTTGAGACCCCAGGTCTCCTGGGTCCCGGTCCAGTGGTCCTGCCCAGTACCCTGTTGCCACGCTCAAGAGTCATGCCGTAGGTAGGCTGGAGCAGAGGCTAAATGAAAGGCGACAGCTCTCTGGTCAGCGTCCAGATCCCACGCACCCTGTCCCCGGGGACAATCTGTGTGTGTGCTGTGAGTTGGAGGCTCCAGAGCTGTGGTATCTGTTGCATGAAAACCTGCCAGGGCACAGCTTCAGGGCATGCTTCTCCCGCCCCTGAGCCAAGTGGGGTGGAGTAGCTGCCTGCTCGCCCTCCTGCAGCAGGCACTGTCCACCTTAGGCCACCGGTGCTCGATGTGGGGCAGGATCAGGCTGCGTGGTGGCACGAGGTGTGATGGTCTGGCCTCCCCAAGATGGCACACAGATCACCCTTCTGAAAATATATTGAAGCACTGGGTACCAGGCACCCTGCCCCCTTTTTGACTTCTTGTGGGGCTAGAAGAGATCTCAGGGCCATTTTTTCTATCCTTTGCCTTCCAAGCAAGACTGTACCAGATATACTCCCGAGATATTATTTGCTCTTTAAAAAGCTCCAGCAATCCACCCAACCACTTCTGAAAGTTTTTCTAAAAGAGAGGCTTGCAACTTTTTTTCTATAAAGGACCAGAGAGTACATATTTTGGGCTTTGTGGGCTATGCTGTTGCAGCAACTCAACCACACCTTTGTCGCATGGACTCAGCCATAGACAACACATCACAGATGAGCCTGGCTCTGTCCCAATAAATCTTTATCTGCAAACACAAATGGGCCAAGTTTGACCCGTGGACCATCAGTTTGCCGACCGTTGTTTTCAATGATCATCGTTGGGGTCTGCCCATTTTCTTTGGTCTTTTTGGTCCTGGTACTACCTGAGTCAGAGAACCTATGAGCAAGGCGATCCATGTTGAATCCTCAGCCTCTGCTTTAAAACCCTCCTGCTCGTGAATGGGCCTTGGAGGTAAGAAGCCTTACTGTGTGTGGAAGGGCTGACTCTCACCCCCAATCCCGTGGATCTGGCAGAGCCACAGAGGTGGTGCTGGGTGGGGGCCCTCTCTTGGCCGAGGCTGGAATACTGTAAATGCTCAGATTCTTGGGTTCTTGGCTCCATTTCCCCTCTCTGCCTTCCTAAAGCCAAGAAAAATGAAAGGCAAGGGCTGTCTGACTTGGGCAAACTATTTAAGGTTTAGTGGGTAGAATAGAATATAATTGACCAGCTCTGTGCTTTCAGCCAAGCCCGCAGGATTTCTTAGGAACTCCTGGTGGGATTGCAGGTCAGTGGGGAAGCAGGCTTGGGAGAGGTGTCTGATTCTGGCCTCTAAGGCAGAGCCAGCCTGCTCTTTTCAGCTCGTCTTTGCACAAGGAGATTTTTTTAATGGAACTTTGAACACTCCCAGCTAAACACCCTTGCTGGGAGCATCCTTCATTTTGACAGAGGAGTGTTCTTCCGCTGCTCTGATGGATGATCCAGGCTGGGCTGCGTTCCTACATGGAGCCATGGGCACTCTTCAGGGAAACCATTTGGTGTGGCAGGAAGATCATGGTTTCTGGGACTATATTTATGTCTGCCGTGCAGCGTCCCTTGTAACGGCCTCTGGAAGTTCCTTAGCCTCTCTGAGCTCCAGGCCTCACCTGTACAAGGGGGAGAAGATACCCTCTCCACCATTGTTTGGAAGCTGGTTTGCAAAGCAGTGAGCAGAGTGCCTGGCACGTAGTAGGTGCTCAAGAAAGGAGAACAAAAATCCAGGTGTAACATCCAGATCTGGTTTAACATCTCTGAGGTTGTCTGTGTGTTTCCCTGACAAGTAACCACCCAGCAGTAATGTTCTGGAATGTGAAGGAGGCCTGACAAGGCAGGCTGTGCATGGTGCACAGGCCTTGCTGAGAGCCAGCCTGTCCCTCCTTTCCCCACTGGAAACACTCAGCCAGCACAGGGGCCAGGTGGTGCCATGCCTGAGGCTCTTGGGAAATAACCTTCTTGTGTGAGCTTTTCCAGAAGGAAGGGACAGGAGAGGCCCGGGACTCGGGTGTTTGCAGTTGCCTGCTTGAAGGGCTTGTCTCGCAGCCTCTCCCTAGCCGGGTGGTGATGTCGATACTTGGACGGTGAATAGTTGATTGGAGGTTCTTTCTAAGCATGGGTTGTAGCTTTTTCAGCGGCCAGTAGAAGAGGTTGGGTATTATTATTTTAATATTATATTTTTTTTGTTTACTATCCTTGTACCCGCCTCTAGAAGTCATCGCCAAGCTCCCTGGAGAAGTTTGAGACTCAAATCCTTTTTTGGCTCTTTATTACTTGTT
>NW_005872883.1:0-36997 GCF_000147115.1 Myotis lucifugus | reverse complement strand
TATGTGTCATACCTACTGTGTGCCAGACATGCCTCTAAATTATATAAATAAATATACATGAATTTAATATTCACCACAACCTTGAAGGGTGGAGATATTACTGTCTCCATTTTACAGATGATGGAACTGAATCACAGACAGGTTAAACCACTTGGCCATGGTCAAACAGCGAGATTAGAGGTATAATGCTGTGAAATGACGAGAATACTGGTAAAGTTTAAAATTCTCGCTAATTGACTTATCATTTTCTGAAGAAAATGCTTTCACATATTAAGAACAGCCGTTTGGTAAAGCTCAGAATTTCTGTATAAAGCCTGAAAACGAAGAGAATACTGTTCATATTTACAATGGAGGCTGTAATGGCTGGCGTTTTTGGAATGAAACAGTTTAAACCGTGATGATTCACGTATATATTTCTAAGAAAACTGCCGCATGTTGGTAAAACTCTTAAAATACACATTGACAGTACATGGAAATGATTAAGAACCTGTAGGAAACACTTGAAATATAAGTAAATAGACCCATACTATCCTTATGGCTGTGTACAATTACCGAGATTAGAGGTAGAAAGCTGTGAATTGACGAGAATACTGATAATGTTTACAATTCCAGCTCAATGTCTTGGTTTTTTTCCCGAAGAGAGTTCTTTCAAACATTATGACTTACTACTTAGAGAGCTCAGGTGTTGTGTGAAAAGCATTTAAATATAGAGAATACTCTTTGTATTTACATTGAGGCTGAATATGCGAGAGTTTTTTGAATGAAACAGTTTAAACCCTGAAGATTCATATATATTTCTCTAAGAAAACTGTCTCATTTTGGTAAAACTCTTAAAATACACAATGTTAGTACATAGAAATGATTAGGAATATTTAAAAACTTCTGAAATACAAGTAAATAGTGCCATGCTATCTTTATGGCCGTGGTCAAACAGCGAGATTAGTGGTATAATGCTGTGAAATGACGAGAATACTGGTAAAGTTTCAAATTCTGGCTAATTGACTTGTGGTTTTCTTGAAGAAAATGCTTTCACATATTAAGAACAGCCGTTTAGAAAGCTCAGAATTTGTGTATAAAGCCTGAAAACGAAGAGAATACTGTTCATATTTACAATGGAGGCTGTAATGGCTGGCGTTTTATGAATGAAACAGTTTAAACCGTGATGATTCATGTATATATTTCTAAGAAAACTGCCGCATGTTGGTAAAACTCTTAAAATACACATTGACAGTACATGGAAATGATTAGGAACCTGTAGGAAACACTTGAAATATAAGTAAATAGACCCATACTATCCTTATGGCTGTGTACAATTACCGAGATTAGAGGTAGAAAGCTGTGAATTGACGAGAATACTGATAATGTTTACAATTCCAGCTCAATGTCTTGGTTTTTTTCCCGAAGAGAGTTCTTTCAAACATTATGACTTACTACTTAGAGAGCTCAGGTGTTGTGTGAAAAGCATTTAAATATAGAGAATACTCTTTGTATTTACATTGAGGCTGAATAGGCGGGAGTTTTTTGAATGAAACAGTTTAAACCCTGAAGATTCATATATATATCTCTAAGAAAACTGTCTCATTTTGGTAAAACTCTTAAAATACACAATGTTAGTACATGGAAATGATTAGGAACATTTAAAAACTTCTGAAATACAAGTAAATAGTGCCATGCTATCTTTATGGCCGTGGTCAAACAGCGAGATTAGAGGTATAATGCTGTGAAATGACGAGAATACTGGTAAAGTTTCAAATTCTGGCTAATTGACTTGTCGTTTTCTTGAAGAAAATGCTTTCACATATTAAGAACAGCCGTTTAGAAAGCTCAGATTTGTGTACAAAGCCTGAAAACGAAGAGAATACTGTTCATATTTACAATGGAGGCTGTAATGGCTGGCGTTTTTGGAATGAAACAGTTTAAACCGTGATGATTCACGTATATATTTCTAAGAAAACTGCCGCATGTTGGTAAAACTCTTAAAATACACATTGACAGTACATGGAAATGATTAGGAACCTGTAGGAAACACTTGAAATATAAGTAAATAGACCCATACTATCCTTATGGCCGTGTACAATTACCGAGATTAGAGGTAGAAAGCTGTGAGTTGACGAGAATATTGATAATGTTTACAATTCCGGCTCAATGCCTTGGTGTTTTCCCGAAGTGTGTTCTTTCACACCTTAACAGATACTATTTAGAGAGCTCAGGTGTTGTGTGAAAAGCATTTAAATAAAGAGAATACCCTTTGTATTTACATTGAGGCTGAATTGACGGGAGTTTTTTGAATGAAACAGTTTAAACCCTGAAGATTCATATATATATCTCTAAGAAAACTGTCTCATTTAGGTAAAACTCTTAAAATACACAATGTTAGTACATGGAAATGATTAGGAACATTTAAAAACTCTTGAAATACAAGTAAATAGTGCCATGCTATCTTTATGGCCGTGGTCAAACAGCGAGATTAGAGGTACAATGCTGTGAAATGATGAGAATACTGGTAAAGTTTAAAATTCTGGCTAATTGACTTATCGTTTTCTGAAGAAAATGCTTTCACATATTAAGAACAGCCGTTTATAAAGCTCAGAATTTGTGTATAAAGCCTGAAAACGAAGAGAATACTGTTCATATTTACAATGGAGGCTGTAATGGCTGACGTTTTTGGAATGAAACAATTTAAACCCTGAAGATTCATATATATATCTCTAAGAAAACTGTCTCATTTTGGTAAAACTCTTAAAATACACAATGTTAGTACATGGAAATGATTAGGAACATTTAAAAACTCTTGAAATACAAGTAAATAGTGCCATGCTATCTTTATGGCCGTGGTCAAACAGCGAGATTAGAGGTATAATGCTGTGAAATGACGAGAATACTGGTAAAGTTTAAAATTCTGGCTAATTGACTTATCGTTTTCTGAAGAAAATGCTTTCACATATTAAGAACAGCCGTTTATAAAGCTCAGAATTTGTGTATAAAGCCTGCAAACGAAGAGAATACTGTTCATATTTACAAGGGAGGCTGTAATGGCTGGCGTTTTAGGAATGAAACAGTTTAAACCGTGATGATTCATGTATATATTTCTAAGAAAACTGCCGCATGTTGGGAAAACTCTTAAAATACACATTGACAGTACATGGAAATGATTAGGAACCTGTAGGAAACACTTGAAATATAAGTAAATAGACCCATACTATCCTTATGGCTGTGTACAATTACCGAGATTAGAGGTAGAAAGCTGTGAATTGACGAGAATACTGATAATGTTTACAATTCCAGCTCAATGTCTTGGTTTTTTTCCCGAAGAGAGTTCTTTCAAACATTATGATTTACTACTTAGAGAGCTCAGGTGTTTTGTGAAAAGCATTTAAATATAGAGAATACTCTTTGTATTTACATTGAGGCTGAATAGGCAGGAGTTTTTTGAATGAAACAGTTTAAACCCTGAAGATTCATATATATATCTCTAAGAAAACTGTCTCATTTTGGTAAAACTCTTAAAATACACAATGTTATTACATGGAAATGATTAGGAACATTTAAAAACTTCTGAAATACAAGTAAATAGTGCCATGCTATCTTTATGGCCATGGACAAACAGCGAGATTAGTGGTATAATGCTGTGAAATGACGAGAATACTGGTAAAGTTTCAAATTCTGGCAAATTGACTTGTTGTTTTCTTGAAGAAAATGCTTTCACATATTAAGAACAGCCGTTTATAAAGCTCAGAATTTGTGTATAAAGCCTGAAAACGAAGAGAATACTGTTCATATTTACATTGAGGCTGAATTGGCGGGAGTTTTTTGAATGAAACAGTTTAAACCCTGAAGATTCATATATATATCTCTAAGAAAACTGTCTCATTTTGGTAAAACTCTTAAAATACACAATGTTAGTACATGGAAATGATTAGGAACATTTAAAAACTCTTGAAATACAAGTAAATAGTGCCATGCTATCTTTATGGCCGTGGTCAAACAGCGAGATTAGTGGTATAATGCTGTGAAATGACGAGAATACTGGTAAAGTTTCAAATTCTGGCTAATTGACTTGTCGTTTTCTGAAGAAAATGCTTTCACATATTAAGAACAGCCGTTTAGAAAGCTCAGAATTTGTGTATAAAGCCTGAAAACGAAGAGAATACTGTTCATATTTACAATGGAGGCTGTAATGGCTGGCGTTTTTGGAATGAAACAGTTTAAACCGTGATGATTCACGTATATATTTCTAAGAAAACTGCCGCATGTTGGTAAAACTCTTAAAATACACATTGACAGTACATGGAAATGATTAGGAACCTGTAGGAAACACTTGAAATATAAGTAAATAGACCCATACTATCCTTATGGCTGTGTACAATTACCGAGATTAGAGGTAGAAAGCTGTGAATTGACGAGAATACTGATAATGTTTACAATTCCAGCTCAATGTCTTGGTTTTTTTCCCGAAGAGAGTTCTTTCAAACATTATGACTTACTACTTAGAGAGCTCAGGTGTTGTGTGAAAAGCATTTAAATATAGAGAATACTCTTTGTATTTACATTGAGGCTGAATAGGCGGGAGTTTTTTGAATGAAACAGTTTAAACCCTGAAGATTCATATATATATCTCTAAGAACACTGTCTCATTTTGGTAAAACTCTTAAAATACACAATGTTAGTACATGGAAATGATTAGGAACATTTAAAAACTTCTGAAATACAAGTAAATAGTGCCATGCTATCTTTATGGCCGTGGTCAAACAGCGAGATTAGTGGTATAATGCTGTGAAATGACGAGAATACTGGTAAAGTTTAAAATTCTGGCTAATTGACTTGTCGTTTTCTTGAAGAAAATGCTTTCACATATTAAGAACAGTCGTTTATAAAGCTCAGAATTTGTGTATAAAGCCTGCAAACGAAGAGAATACTGTTCATATTTACAAGGGAGGCTGTAATGGCTGGCGTTTTTGGAATGAAACAGTTTAAACCGTGATGATTCATGTATATATTTCTAAGAAAACTGCCGCATGTTGGTAAAACTCTTAAAATACACATTGACAGTACATGGAAATGATTAGGAACCTGTAGGAAACACTTGAAATATAAGTAAATAGACCCATACTATCCTTATGGCCGTGTACAATTACCGAGATTAGAGGTAGAAAGCTGTGAATTGACGAGAATATTGATAATGTTTACAATTCCGGCTCAATGTCTTGGTGTTTTCCCGAAGTGTGTTCTTTCACACCTTAAGAGATACTATTTAGAGAGCTCAGGTTTTGTGTGAAAAGCATTTAAATAAAGAGAATACCCTTTGTATTTACATTGAGGCTGAATTGGCGGGAGTTTTTTGAATGAAACAGTTTAAACCCTGAAGATTCATATATATATCTCTAAGAAAACTGTCTCATTTAGGTAAAACTCTTAAAATACACAATGTTAGTACATGGAAATGATTAGGAACATTTAAAAACTCTTGAAATACAAGTAAATAGTGCCATGCTATCTTTATGGCCGTGGTCAAACAGCGAGATTAGAGGTATAATGCTGTGAAATGATGAGAATACTGGTAAAGTTTCAAATTCTGGCTAATTGACTTATCGTTTTCTGATGAAAATGCTTTCACATATTAAGAACAGCCGTTTATAAAGCTCAGAATTTGTGTATAAAGCCTGAAAACGAAGAGAATACTGTTCATTTTTACAATGGAGGCTGTAATGGCTGGCGTTTTTGGAATGAAACAGTTTAAACCGTGATGATTCACGTGTATATTTCTAAGAAAACTGCCGCATGTTGGTAAAACTCTTAAAATACACATTGACAGTACATGGAAATGATTAGGAACCTTTAGGAAACACTTGAAATATAAGTAAATAGACCCATACGATCTTTATGGCCGTGTACAATTACCGAGATTAGAGGTAGAAAGCTGTGAACTGACGAGAATATTGATAATGTTTACAATTCCGGCTCAATGTCTTGGTGTTTTCCCGAAGTGTGTTCTTTCACACCTTAAGAGATACTATTTAGAGAGCTCAGGTGTTGTGTGAAAAGCCTTTAAATAAAGAGAATACCCTTTGTATTTACATTGAGGCTGAATTGGCGGGAGTTTTTTGAATGAAACAGTTTAAACCCTGAAGATTCATATATATATCTCTAAGAAAACTGTCTCATTTAGGTAAAACTCTTAAAATACACAATGTTAGTACATGGAAATGATTAGGAACATTTAAAAACTCTTGAAATACAAGTAAAGAGTGCCATGCTATCTTTATGGCCGTGGTCAAACAGCGAGATTAGAGGTATAATGCTGTGAAATGATGAGAATACTGGTAAAGTTTCAAATTCTGGCTAATTGACTTATCGTTTTCTGATGAAAATGCTTTCACATATTAAGAACAGCCGTTTA
Source organism: Myotis lucifugus (assembly GCF_000147115.1). Classification (NCBI taxonomy): domain Eukaryota; kingdom Metazoa; phylum Chordata; class Mammalia; order Chiroptera; family Vespertilionidae; genus Myotis; species Myotis lucifugus. The sequence continues at coordinate 30,600 of NW_005872883.1, read as the reverse complement.
TAAAGCTCAGAATTTGTGTATAAAGCCTGAAAACGAAGAGAATACTGTTCATATTTACAATGGAGGCTGTAATGGCTGACGTTTTTGGAATGAAACAGTTTAAACCCTGAAGATTCATATATATATCTCTAAGAAAACTGTCTCATTTTGGTAAAACTCTTAAAATACACAATGTTTGTACATGGAAATGATTAGGAACATTTAAAAACTCTTGAAATACAAGTAAATAGTGCCATGCTATCTTATGGTCATGGTCAAACAGCGAGATTAGAGGTATAATGCTGTGAAATGACGAGAATACTGGTAAAGTTTAAAATTCTGGCTAATTGACATCGTTTTCTGAAGAAAATGCTTTCACATATTAAGAACAGCCGTTTATAAAGCTCAGAATTTGTGTATAAAGCCTGAAAACGAAGAGAATACTGTTCATATTTACAATGGAGGCTGTAATGGCTGGCGTTTTTGGAATGAAACAGTTTAAACCGTGATGATTCACGTATATATTTCTAAGAAAACTGCCCCATGTTGGTAAAACTCTTAAAATACACATTGACAGTACATGGAAATGATTAGGAACCTGTAGGAAACACTTGAAATATAAGTAAATAGACCCATACTATCCTTATGGCCGTGTACAATTACTGAGATTAGAGGTAGAAAGCTGTGAATTGACGAGAATACTGATAATGTTTACAATTCCGGCTCAATGTCTTGGTTTTTTTCCCGAAGAGAGTTCTTTCAAACATTATGAGTTACTACTTAGAGAGTTCAGGTGTTGGGTGAAAAGCATTTAAATAAAGAGAATACTCTTTGTATTAAATTGAGGCTGAATAGGAGGGAGTTTTTTGAATGAAACAGTTTAAACCCTGAAGATTCATATTTATATCTCTAAGAAAACTGTCTCATTTAGGTAAAACTCTTAAAATACACAATGTTAGTACATGGAAATGATTAGGAACATTTAAAAACTCTTGAAATACAAGTAAATAGTGCCATGCTATCTTTATGGCCGTGGTCAAACAGCGAGATTAGAGGTATAATGCTGCGAAATGACGAGAATACTGGTAAAGTTTAAAATTCTGGCTAATTGACTTATTGTTTTCTGAAGAAAATGCTTTCACATATTAAGAACAGCCGTTTATAAAGCTCAGAATTTCTGTATAAAGCCTGAAAACGAAGAGAATACTGTTCATATTTACAATGGAGGCTGTAATGGCTGGCGTTTTTGGAATGAAACAGTTTAAACCATGATGATTCACGTGTATATTTCTAAGAAAACTGCCGCATGTTGGTAAAACTCTTAAAATACACATTGACAGTACATGGAAATGATTAGGAACCTGTAGGAAACACTTGAAATATAAGTAAATAGACCCATACTATCCTTATGGCCGTGTACAATTACTGAGATTAGAGGTAGAAAGCTGTGAGTTGACGAGAATATTGATAATGTTTACAATTCCGGCTCAATGTCTTGGTGTTTTTCCGAAGTGTGTTCTTTCACACCTTAAGAGATACTATTTAGAGAGCTCAGGTGTTGTGTGAAAAGCATTTAAATAAAGAGAATACCCTTTGTATTTACATTGAGGCTGAATTGACGGGAGTTTTTTGAATGAAACAGTTTAAACCCTGAAGATTCATATATATATCTCTAAGAAAACTGTCTCATTTAGGTAAAACTCTTAAAATACACAATGTTAGTACATGGAAATGATTAGGAACATTTAAAAACTCTTGAAATACAAGTAAATAGTGCCATGCTATCTTTATGGCCGTGGTCAAACAGCGAGATTAGAGGTATAATGCTGCGAAATGACGAGAATACTGGTAAAGTTTAAAATTCTGGCTAATTGACTTATTGTTTTCTGAAGAAAATGCTTTCACATATTAAGAACAGCCGTTTATAAAGCTCAGAATTTGTGTATAAAGCCTGAAAACGAAGAGAATACTGTTCATATTTACAATGGAGGCTGTAATGGCTGGCGTTTTTGGAATGAAACAGTTTAAACCGTGATGATTCACGTATATATTTCTAAGAAAACTGCCGCATGTTGGTAAAACTCTTAAAATACACATTGACAGTACATGGAAATGATTAGGAACCTGTAGGAAACACTTGAAATATAAGTAAATAGACCCATACTATCCTTATGGCCGTGTACAATTACCGAGATTAGAGGTAGAAAGCTGTGAATTGACGAGAATATTGATAATGTTTACAATTCCGGCTCAATGTCTTGGTGTTTTCCCGAAGAGAGTTCTTTGAAACTTATGACTTACTACTTAGAGAGCTCAGGTGTTGTGTGAAAAGCATTTAAATATAGAGAATACTCTTTGTATTTACATTGAGGCTGAATAGGCGGGAGTTTTTTGAATGAAACAGTTTAAACCCTGAAGATTCATATATATATCTCTAAGAAAACTGTCTCATTTTGGTAAAACTCTTAAAATACACAATGTTAGTACATGGAAATGATTAGGAACATTTAAAAACTTCTGAAATACAAGTAAATAGTGCCATGCTATCTTTATGGCCGTGGTCAAACAGCGAGATTAGTGGTATAATGCTGTGAAATGACGAGAATACTGGTAAAGTTTCAAATTCTGGCTAATTGACTTGTCGTTTTCTTGAAGAAAATGCTTTCACATATTAAGAACAGCCGTTTAGAAAGCTCAGATTTGTGTACAAAGCCTGAAAACGAAGAGAATACTGTTCATTTTTACAATGGAGGCTGTAATGGCTGGCGTTTTTGGAATGAAACAGTTTAAACCGTGATGATTCACGTATATATTTCTAAGAAAACTGTCTCATTTTGGCAAAACTCTTAAAATACACAATGTTAGTACATGGAAATGATTAGGAACATTTAAAAACTTCTGAAATACAAGTAAATAGTGCCATGCTATCTTTATGGCCGTGGTCAAACAGCGAGATTAGTGGTATAATGCTGTGAAATGACGAGAATACTGGTAAAGTTTCAAATTCTGGCTAATTGACCAGTCGTTTTCTTGAAGAAAATGTTTTCACATATTAAGAACAGCCGTTTAGAAAGCTCAGAATTTGTGTATAAAGCCTGAAAACGAAGAGAATACTGTTCGTATTTACAATGGAGGCTGTAATGGCTAGCGTTTTTGGAATGAAACAGTTTAAACCGTGATGATTCACGTATATATTTCTAAGAAAACTGCCGCATGTTGGTAAAACTCTTAAAATACGCATTGACAGTACATGGAAATGATTAGGAACCTGTAGGAAACACTTGAAATATAAGTAAATAGACCCATACTATCCTTATGGCCGTGTACAATTACCGAGATTAGAGGTAGAAAGCTGTGAATTGACGAGAATACTGATAATGTTTACAATTCCGGCTCAATGTCTTGGTTTTTTTCCCGAAGAGAGTTCTTTGAAACTTATGACTTACTACTCAGAGAGCTCAGGTGTTGTGTGAAAAGCATTTAAATATAGAGAATACTCTTTGTATTTACATTGAGGCTGAATAGGCGGGAGTTTTTTGAATGAAACAGTTTAAACCCTGAAGATTCATATATATATCTCTAAGAAAACTGTCTCATTTAGGTAAAACTCTTAAAATACACAATGTTAGTACATGGAAATGATTAGGAACATTTAAAAACTCTTGAAATACAAGTAAATAGTACCATGCTATCTTTATGGCCGTGGTCAAACAGCGAGATTAGAGGTATAATGCTGTGAAATGATGAGAATACTGGTAAAGTTTAAAATTCTGGCTAATTGACTTATCGTTTTCTGAAGAAAATGCTTTCACATATTAAGAACAGCCGTTTATAAAGCTCAGAATTTGTGTATAAAGCCTGAAAACGAAGAGAATACTGTTCATATTTACAATGGAGGCTGTAATGGTTGACGTTTTTGGAATGAAACAATTTAAACCCTGAAGATTCATATATATATCTCTAAGAAAACTGTCTCATTTTGGCAAAACTCTTAAAATACACAATGTTAGTACATGGAAATGATTAGGAACATTTAAAAACTTCTGAAATACAAGTAAATAGTGCCATGCTATCTTTATGGCCGTGGTCAAACAGCGAGATTAGTGGTATAATGCTGTGAAATGACGAGAATACTGGTAAAGTTTCAAATTCTGGCTAATTGACCAGTCGTTTTCTTGAAGAAAATGCTTTCACATATTAAGAACAGCCGTTTAGAAAGCTCAGAATTTGTGTATAAAGCCTGAAAACGAAGAGAATACTGTTCATATTTACAATGGAGGCTGTAATGGCTGGCGTTTTTGGAATGAAACAGTTTAAACCGTGATGATTCACGTATATATTTCTAAGAAAACTGCCGCATGTTGGTAAAACTCTTAAAATACACATTGACAGTACATGGAAATGATTAGGAACCTGTAGGAAACACTTGAAATATAAGTAAAAGGACCCATACTATCCTTATGGCCGTGTACAATTACCGAGATTAGAGGTAGAAAGCTGTGAATTAGCGAGAATACTGATAATGTTTACAATTCCGGCTCAATGTCTTGGTTTTTTTCCCGAAGAGAGTTCTTTCAAACATTATGAGTTACTACTTAGAGAGCTCAGGTGTTGTGTGAAAAGCATTTAAATAAAGAGAATACTCTTTGTATTTACATTGAGGCTGAATAGGCGGGAGTTTTTTGAATGAAACAGTTTAAACCCTGAAGATTCATATATATATCTCTAAGAAAACTGTCTCATTTTGGTAAAACTCTTAAAATACACAATGTTAGTACTTGGAAATGATTAGCAAGATTTAAAAACTCTTGAAATACAAGTAAATAGTGCCATGCTATCTTTATGGCCGTGGTCAAACAGCGAGATTAGAGGTATAATGCTGTGAAATGACGAGAATACTGGTAAAGTTTAAAATTCTGGCTAATTGTCTTATCCTTTTCTGAAGAAAATGCTTTCACATATTAAGAACAGCGGTTTATAAAGCTCGGAATTTGTGTATAAAGCCTGAAAACGAAGAGAATACTGTTCATATTTACAATGGAGCCTGTAATGGCTGGCGTTTTTGGAATGAAACAGTTTAAACCCTGAAGATTCATATATATATCTCTAAGAAAACTGTCTCATTTTGGTAAAACTCTTAAAATACACAGTGTTAGTACATGGAAATGATTAGGAACATTTAAAAACTCTTGAAATACAAGTAAATAGAGCCATGCTATCTTTATGGCCGTGGTCAAACAGCGAGATTAGAGGTATAATGCTGCGAAATGACGAGAATACTGGTAAAGTTTAAAATTCTGGCTAATTGACTTATTGTTTTCTGAAGAAAATGCTTTCACATATTAAGAACAGCCGTTTATAAAGCTCAGAATTTCTGTATAAAGCCTGAAAACGAAGAGAATACTGTTCATATTTACAATGGAGGCTGTAATGGCTGGCGTTTTTGGAATGAAACAGTTTAAACCGTGATGATTCACGTATATATTTCTAAGAAAACTGCCGCATGTTGGTAAAACTCTTAAAATACACATTGACAGTACATGGAAATGATTAGGAACCTGTAGGAAACACTTGAAATATAAGTAAATAGACCCATACTATCCTTATGGCCGTGTACAATTACCGAGATTAGAGGTAGAAAGCTGTGAATTGACGAGAATATTGATAATGTTTACAATTCCGGCTCAATGTCTTGGTGTTTTCCCGAAGTGTGTTCTTTCACACCTTAAGAGATACTATTTAGAGAGCTCAGGTGTTGTGTGAAAAGCATTTAAATAAAGAGAATACCCTTTGTATTTACATTGAGGCTGAATTGGCGGGAGTTTTTTGAATGAAACAGTTTAAACCCTGAAGATTCATATATATATCTCTAAGAAAACTGTCTCATTTAGGTAAAACTCTTAAAATACACAATGTTAGTACATGGAAATGATTACGAACATTTAAAAACTTCTGAAATACAAGTAAATAGTGCCATGCTATCTTTATGGCCGTGGTCAAACAGCGAGATTAGTGGTATAATGCTTTGAAATGACGAGAATACTGGTAAAGTTTAAAATTCTGGCTAATTGACTTGTCGTTTTCTTGAAGAAAATGCTTTCACATATTAAGAACAGCCGTTTAGAAAGCTCAGAATTTGTGTATAAAGCCTGAAAACGAAGAGAATACTGTTCATATTTACAATGGAGGCTGTAATGGCTGGCGTTTTTGGAATGAAACAGTTTAAACCGTGATGATTCACGTATATATTTCTAAGAAAACTGCCGCATGTTGGTAAAACTCTTAAAATACACATTGACAGTACATGGAAATGATTAGGAACCTGTAGGAAACACTTGAAATATAAGTAAATAGACCCATACTATCCTTATGGCCGTGTACAATTACCGAGATTAGAGGTAGAAAGCTGTGAATTGACGAGAATACTGATAATGTTTACAATTCCGGCTCAATGTCTTGGTTTTTTTCCCGAAGAGAGTTCTTTCAAACATTATGAGTTACTACTTAGAGAGTTCAGGTGTTGGGTGAAAAGCATTTAAATAAAGAGAATACTCTTTGTATTAAATTGAGGCTGAATAGGAGGGAGTTTTTTGAATGAAACAGTTTAAACCCTGAAGATTCATATATATATCTCTAAGAAAACTGTCTCATTTTGGTAAAACTCTTAAAATACACAATGTTAGTACATGGAAATGATTAGGAACATTTAAAAACTCTTGAAATACAAGTAAATAGTGCCATGCTATCTTTATGGCCGTGGTCAAACAGCGAGATTAGAGGTATAATGCTGCGAAATGACGAGAATACTGGTAAAGTTTAAAATTCTGGCTAATTGACTTATTGTTTTCTGAAGAAAATGCTTTCACATATTAAGAACAGCCGTTGATAAAGCTCAGAATTTGTGTATAAAGCCTGAAAACGAAGAGAATACTGTTCATATTTACAATGGAGGCTGTAATGGCTGGCGTTTTTGGAATGAAACAGTTTAAACCGTGATGATTCACGTATATATTTCTAAGAAAACTGCCGCATGTTGGTAAAACTCTTAAAATACACATTGACAGTACATGGAAATGATTAGGAACCTGTAGGAAACACTTGAAATATAAGTAAATAGACCCATACTATCCTTATGGCCGTGTACAATTACCGAGATTAGAGGTAGAAAGCTGTGAATTGACGAGAATACTGATAATGTTTACAATTCCGGCTCAATGTCTTGGTTTTTTTCCCGAAGAGAGTTCTTTCACACCTTAAGAGATACTATTTAGAGAGCTCAGGTGTTGTGTGAAAAGCATTTAAATAAAGAGAATACCCTTTGTATTTACATTGAGGCTGAATTGGCGGGAGTTTTTTGAATGAAACCGTTTAAACCCTGAAGATTCATATATATATCTCTAAGAAAACTGTCTCATTTAGGTAAAACTCTTAAAATACACAATGTTAGTACATGGAAATGATTAGGAACATTTAAAAACTCTTGAAATACAAGTAAATAGTGCCATGCTATCTTTATGGCCGTGGTCAAACAGCGAGATTAGAGGTATAATGCTGTGAAATGATGAGAATACTGGTAAAGTTTAAAATTCTGGCTAATTGACTTATCGTTTTCTGAAGAAAATGCTTTCACATATTAAGAACAGCCGTTTATAAAGCTCAGAATTTGTGTATAAAGCCTGAAAACGAAGAGAATACTGTTCATATTTACAATGGAGGCTGTAATGGCTGACGTTTTTGGAATGAAACAATTTAAACCCTGAAGATTCATATATATATCTCTAAGAAAACTGTCTCATTTTGGCAAAACTCTTAAAATACACAATGTTAGTACATGGAAATGATTAGGAACATTTAAAAACTATTGAAATACAAGTAAATAGTGCCATGCTATCTTTATGGCCGTGGTCAAACACGAGATTAGTGGTATAATGCTGTGAAATGACGAGAATACTGGTAAAGTTTCAAATTCTGGCTAATTGACCAGTCGTTTTCTTGAAGAAAATGTTTTCACATATTAAGAACAGCCGTTTAGAAAGCTCAGAATTTGTGTATAAAGCCTGAAAACGAAGAGAATACTGTTCGTATTTACAATGGAGGCTGTAATGGCTGGCGTTTTTGGAATGAAACAGTTTAAACCGTGATGATTCACGTATATATTTCTAAGAAAACTGCCGCATGTTGGTAAAACTCTTAAAATACACATTGACAGTACATGGAAATGATTAGGAACCTGTAGGAAACACTTGAAATATAAGTAAATAGACCCATACTATCCTTATGGCCGTGTACAATTACCGAGATTAGAGGTAGAAAGCTGTGAATTGACGAGAATACTGATAATGTTTACAATTCCGGCTCAATGTCTTGGTTTTTTTCCCGAAGAGAGTTCTTTGAAACTTATGACTTACTACTCAGAGAGCTCAGGTGTTGTGTGAAAAGCATTTAAATATAGAGAATACTCTTTGTATTTACATTGAGGCTCAATAGGCGGGAGTTTTTTGAATGAAACAGTTTAAACCCTGAAGATTCATATATATATCTCTAAGAAAACTGTCTCATTTTGGTAAAACTCTTAAAATACACAATGTTAGTACATGGAAATGATTAGGAACATTTAAAAACTTCTGAAATACAAGTAAATAGTGCCATGCTATCTTTATGGCCGTGGTCAAACAGCGAGATTAGTGGTATAATGCTGTGAAATGACGAGAATACTGGTAAAGTTTCAAATTCTGGCTAATTGACTTGTCGTTTTCTTGAAGAAAATGCTTTCACATATTAAGAACAGCCGTTTAGAAAGCTCAGAATTTCTGTATAAAGCCTGAAAACGAAGAGAATACTGTTCATATTTACAATGGAGGCTGTAATGGCTGGCGTTTTTGGAATGAAACAGTTTAAACCGTGATGATTCACGTATATATTTCTAAGAAAACTGCCGCATGTTGGTAAAACTCTTAAAATACACATTGACAGTACATGGAAATGATTAGGAACCTGTAGGAAACACTTGAAATATAAGTAAATAGACCCATACTATCCTTATGGCCGTGTACAATTACCGAGATTAGAGGTAGAAAGCTGTGAGTTGACGAGAATATTGATAATGTTTACAATTCCGGCTCAATGCCTTGGTGTTTTCCCGAAGTGTGTTCTTTCACACCTTAACAGATACTATTTAGAGAGCTCAGGTGTTGTGTGAAAAGCATTTAAATAAAGAGAATACCCTTTGTATTTACATTGAGGCTGAATTGACGGGAGTTTTTTGAATGAAACAGTTTAAACCCTGAAGATTCATATATATATCTCTAAGAAAACTGTCTCATTTAGGTAAAACTCTTAAAATACACAATGTTAGTACATGGAAATGATTAGGAACATTTAAAAACTCTTGAAATACAAGTAAATAGTGCCATGCTATCTTTATGGCCGTGGTCAAACAGCGAGATTAGAGGTATAATGCTGCGAAATGACGAGAATACTGGTAAAGTTTAAAATTCTGGCTAATTGACTTATCGTTTTCTGAAGAAAATGCTTTCACATATTAAGAACAGCCGTTTATAAAGCTCAGAATTTCTGTATAAAGCCTGAAAACGAAGAGAATACTGTTCATATTTACAATGGAGGCTGTAATGGCTGGGGTTTTTGGAATGAAACAGTTTAAACCGTGATGATTCATGTATATATTTCTAAGAAAACAGCCGCATGTTGGTAAAACTCTTAAAATACACATTGACAGTACATGGAAATGATTAGGAACCTGTAGGAAACACTTGAAATATAAGTAAATAGACCCATACTATCCTTATGGCCGTGTACAATTACCGAGATTAGAGGTAGAAAGCTGTGAGTTGACGAGAATATTGATAATGTTTACAATTCCGGCTCAATGTCTTGGTGTTTTTCCGAAGTGTGTTCTTTCACACCTTAAGAGATACTATTTAGAGAGCTCAGGTGTTGTGTGAAAAGCATTTAAATAAAGAGAATACCCTTTGTATTTACATTGAGGCTGAATTGGCGGGAGTTTTTGGAATGAAACAATTTAAACCCTGAAGATTCATATATATATCTCTAAGAAAACTGTCTCATTTTGGCAAAACTCTTAAAATAAACAATGTTAGTACATGGAAATGATTAGGAACATTTAAAAACTCTTGAAATACAAGTAAATAGTGCCATGCTATCTTTATGGCCGTGGTCAAACAGCGAGATTAGAGGTATAATGCTGTGAAATGACGAGAATACTGGTAAAGTTTAAAATTCTGGCTAATTGACTTATCGTTTTCTGAAGAAAATGCTTTCACATATTAAGAACAGCCGTTTATAAAGCTCAGAATTTGTGTATAAAGCCTGAAAACGAAGAGAATACTGTTCATATTTACAATGGAGGCTGTAATGGCTGGCGTTTTTGGAATGAAACAGTTTAAACCGTGATGATTCACGTATATATTTCTAAGAAAACTGCCGCATGTTGGTAAAACTCTTAAAATACACATTGACAGTACATGGAAATGATTAGGAACCTGTAGGAAACACTTGAAATATAAGTAAATAGACCCATACTATCCTTATGGCCGTGTACAATTACCGAGATTAGAGGTAGAAAGCTGTGAATTGACGAGAATACTGATAATGTTTACAATTCCGGCTCAATGTCTTGGTTTTTTTCCCGAAGAGAGTTCTTTCAAACATTATGAGTTACTACTTAGAGAGTTCAGGTGTTGGGTGAAAAGCATTTAAATAAAGAGAATACTCTTTGTATTAACTTGAGGCTGAATAGGAGGGAGTTTTTTGAATTAAACAGTTTAAACCCTGAAGATTCATATATATATCTCTAAGAAAACTGTCTCATTTTGGTAAAACTCTTAAAATACACAATGTTAGTACATGGAAATGATTACGAACATTTAAAAACTTCTGAAATACAAGTAAATAGTGCCATGCTATCTTTATGGCCGTGGTCAAACAGCGAGATTAGTGGTATAATGCTGTGAAATGACGAGAATACTGGTAAAGTTTCAAATTCTGGCTAATTGACTTGTCGTTTTCTTGAAGAAAATGCTTTCACATATTAAGAACAGCCGTTTAGAAAGCTCAGAATTTGTGTATAAAGCCTGAAAACGAAGAGAATACTGTTCATATTTACAATGGAGGCTGTAATGGCTGGCGTTTTTGGAATGAAACAGTTTAAACCGTGATGATTCACGTATATATTTCTAAGAAAACTGCCGCATGTTGGTAAAACTCTTAAAATACGCATTGACAGTACATGGAAATGATTAGGAACCTGTAGGAAACACTTGAAATATAAGTAAATAGACCCATACTATCCTTATGGCCGTGTACAATTACCGAGATTAGAGGTAGAAAGCTGTGAATTGACGAGAATACTGATAATGTTTACAATTCCGGCTCAATGTCTTGGTTTTTTTCCCGAAGAGAGTTCTTTGAAACTTATGACTTACTACTCAGAGAGCTCAGGTGTTGTGTGAAAAGCATTTAAATATAGAGAATACTCTTTGTATTTACATTGAGGCTGAATAGGCGGGAGTTTTTTGAATGAAACAGTTTAAACCCTGAAGATTCATATATATATCTCTAAGAAAACTGTCTCATTTTGGTAAAACTCTTAAAATACACAATGTTAGTACATGGAAATGATTAGGAACATTTAAAAACTTCTGAAATACAAGTAAATAGTGCCATGCTATCTTTATGGCCGTGGTCAAACAGCGAGATTAGAGGTATAATGCTGTGTAATGATGAGAATACTGGTAAAGTTTCAAATTCTGGCTAATTGACTTGTCGTTTTCTTGAAGAAAATGCTTTCACATATTAAGAACAGCCGTTTAGAAAGCTCAGATTTGTGTACAAAGCCTGAAAACGAAGAGAATACTGTTCGTATTTACAATGGAGGCTGTAATGGCTGGCGTTTTTGGAATGAAACAGTTTAAACCATGATGATTCACGTGTATATTTCTAAGAAAACTGCCGCATGTTGGTAAAACTCTTAAAATACACATTGACAGTACATGGAAATGATTAGGAACCTGTAGGAAACACTTGAAATATAAGTAAATAGACCCATACTATCCTTATGGCCGTGTACAATTACCGAGATTAGAGGTAGAAAGCTCTGAGTTGACGAGAATATTGATAATGTTTACAATTCCGGCTCAATGTCTTGGTGTTTTCCCGAAGTGTGTTCTTTCACACCTTAAGAGATACTATTTAGAGAGCTCAGGTGTTGTGTGAAAAGCATTTAAATAAAGAGAATACCCTTTGTATTTACATTGAGGCTGAATTGGCGGGAGTTTTTTGAATGAAATAGTTTAAACCCTGAAGATTCATATATATATCTCTAAGAAAACTGTCTCATTTAGGTAAAACTCTTAAAATACACAATGTTAGTACATGGAAATGATTAGGAACATTTAAAAACTCTTGAAATACAAGTAAATAGTGCCATGCTATCTTTATGGCCGTGGTCAAACAGCGAGATTAGAGGTATAATGCTGTGAAATGACGAGAATACTGGTAAAGTTTAAAATTCTGGCTAATTGACTTATCGTTTTCTGAAGAAAATGCTTTCACATATTAAGAACAGCCGTTTATAAAGCTCAGAATTTGTGTATAAAGCCTGAAAACGAAGAGAATACTGTTCATATTTACAATGGAGGCTGTAATGGCTGAAGTTTTTGGAATGAAACAATTTAAACGCTGAAGATTCTTATATATATCGCTAAGAAAACTGTCTCATTTTGGCAAAACTCTTAAAATACACAATGTTAGTACATGGAAATGATTAGGAACATTTAAAATCTTTTGAAATACAAGTAAATAGTGCCATGCTATCTTTATGGCCATGGTCAAACAGCGAGATTAGAGGTATAATGCTGTGAAATGACGAGAATACTGGTAAAGTTTAAAATTCTGGCTAATTGACTTATCGTTTTCTGAAGAAAATGCTTTCACATATTAAGAACAGCCGTTTATAAAGCTCAGAATTTCTGTATAAAGCCTGAAAACGAAGAGAATACTGTTCATATTTACAATGGAGGCTGTAATGGCTGGCGTTTTTGGAATGAAACAGTTTAAACCGTGATGATTCACGTATATATTTCTAAGAAAACTGCCGCATGTTGGTAAAACTCTTAAAATACACATTGACAGTACATGGAAATGATTAGGAACCTGTAGGAAACACTTGAAATATAAGTAAATAGACCCATACTATCCTTATGGCCGTGTACAATTACCGAGATTAGAGGTAGAAAGCTGTGAATTGACGAGAATACTGATAATGTTTACAATTCCGGCTCAATGTCTTGGTTTTTTTCCCGAAGAGAGTTCTTTCAAACATTATGAGTTACTACTTAGAGAGTTCAGGTGTTGTGTGAAAAGCATTTAAATAAAGAGAATACTTTTTGTATCAAATTGAGGCTGAATAGGAGGGAGTTTTTTGAATTAAACAGTTTAAACCCTGAAGATTCATATATATATCTCTAAGAAAACTGTCTCATTTTGGTAAAACTCTTAAAATACACAATGTTAGTACATGGAAATGATTAGGAACATTTAAAAACTTCTGAAATACAAGTAAATAGTGCCATGCTATCTTTATGGCCGTGGTCAAACAGCGAGATTAGTGGTATAATGCTGTGAAATGACGAGAATACTGGTAAAGTTTCAAATTCTGGCTAATTGACTTGTCGTTTTCTTGAAGAAAATGCTTTCACATATTAAGAACAGCCGTTTAGAAAGCTCAGAATTTGTGTATAAAGCCTGAAAACGAAGAGAATACTGTTCATATTTACAATGGAGGCTGTAATGGCTGGCGTTTTTGGAATGAAACAGTTTAAACCGTGATGATTCACGTATATATTTCTAAGAAAACTGCCGCATGTTGGTAAAACTCTTAAAATACACATTGACAGTACATGGAAATGATTAGGAACCTGTAGGAAACACTTGAAATATAAGTAAATAGACCCATACTATCCTTATGGCTGTGTACAATTACCGAGATTAGAGGTAGAAAGCTGTGAATTGACGAGAATACTGATAATGTTTACAATTCCAGCTCAATGTCTTGGTTTTTTTCCCGAAGAGAGTTCTTTCAAACATTATGACTTACTACTTAGAGAGCTCAGGTGTTGTGTGAAAAGCATTTAAATATAGAGAATACTCTTTGTATTTACATTGAGGCTGAATAGGCGGGAGTTTTTTGAATGAAACAGTTTAAACCCTGAAGATTCATATATATATCTCTAAGAAAACTGTCTCATTTTGGTAAAACTCTTAAAATACACAATGTTAGTACATGGAAATGATTAGGAACATTTAAAAACTTCTGAAATACAAGTAAATAGTGCCATGCTATCTTTATGGCCGAGGTCAAACAGCGAGATTAGTGGTATAATGCTGTGAAATGACGAGAATACTGGTAAAGTTTAAAATTCTGGCTAATTGACTTGTCGTTTTCTTGAAGAAAATGCTTTTACATATTAAGAACAGCCGTTTAGAAAGCTCAGAATTTGTGTATAAAGCCTGAAAACGAAGAGAATACTGTTCATATTTACAATGGAGGCTGTAATGGCTGGCGTTTTTGGAATGAAACAGTTTAAACCGTGATGATTCACGTATATATTTCTAAGAAAACTGCCGCATGTTGGTAAAACTCTTAAAATACACATTGACAGTACATGGAAATGATTAGGAACCTGTAGGAAACACTTGAAATATAAGTAAATTGACCCATACTATCCTTATGGCTTTGTACAATTACCGAGATTAGAGGTAGAAAGCTGTGAATTGACGAGAATACTGATAATGTTTACAATTCCGGCTCAATGTCTTGGTTTTTTTCCCGAAGAGAGTTCTTTCAAACATTATGAGTTACTACTTAGAGAGCTCAGGTGTTGTGTGAAAAGCATTTAAATAAAGAGAATACTCTTTGTATTTACATTGAGGCTGAATAGGCGGGAGTTTTTTGAATGAAACAGTTTAAACCCTGAAGATTCATATATATATCTCTAAGAAAACTGTCTCATTTTGGTAAAACTCTTAAAATACACAATGTTAGTACTTGGAAATGATTAGCAACATTTAAAAACTCTTGAAATACAAGTAAATAGTGCCATGCTATCTTTATGGCCGTGGTCAAACAGCGAGATTAGAGGTATAATGCTGTGAAATGACGAGAATACTGGTAAAGTTTAAAATTCTGGCTAATTGACTTATCGTTTTCTGAAGAAATTGCTTTCACATATTAAGAACAGCCGTTTATAAAGCTCAGAATTTGTGTATAAAGCCTGAAAACGAAGAGAATACTGTTCATATTTACAATGGAGGCTGTAATGGCTGGCGTTTTTGGAATGAAACAGTTTAAACCCTGAAGATTCATATATATATCTCTAAGAAAACTGTCTCATTTTGGTAAAACTCTTAAAATACACAATGTTAGTACATGGAAATGATTAGGAACATTTAAAAACTCTTGAAATACAAGTAAATAGTGTCATGTTATCTTTATGGCCGTGGTCAAAGAGCGAGATTAGAGGTATAATGCTGTGAATTGACGAGAATACTGATAATGTTTACAATTCCGGCTCAATGTCTTGGTTTTTTTCCCGAAGAGAGTTCTTTCAAACATTATGAGTTACTACTTAGAGAGCTCAGGTGTTGTGTGAAAAGCATTTAAATAAAGAGAATACTCTTTGTATTTACATTGAGGCTGAATAGGCGGGAGTTTTTTGAATGAAACAGTTTAAACCCTGAAGATTCATATATATATCTCTAAGAAAACTGTCTCATTTTGGTAAAACTCTTAAAATACACAATGTTAGTACTTGGAAATGATTAGCAACATTTAAAAACTCTTGAAATACAAGTAAATAGTGCCAAGCTATCTTTATGGCCGTAGTCAAACAGCGAGATTAGAGGTATAATGCTGTGAAATGACGAGAATACTGGTAAAGTTTAAAATTCTGGCTAATTGACTTATCATTTTCTGAAGAAAGTGCTTTCACATATTAAGAACAGCCGTTTATAAAGCTCAGAATTTGTGTATAAAGCCTGAAAACGAAGAGAATACTGTTCATATTTACAAGGGAGGCTGTAATGGCTGGCGTTTTTGGAAACAGTTTAAACCGTGATGATTCACGTATATATTTTTAAGAAAACTGCCGCATGTTGGTAAAACTCTTAAAATACACATTGACAGTTCATGGAAATGATTAGGAACCTGTAGGAAACACTTGAAATATAAGTAAATAGACCCATACTATCCTTAAGGCCGTGTACAATTACCGAGATTAGAGGTAGAAAGCTGTGAATTGACGAGAATACTGATAATGTTTACAATTCCGGCTCAATGTCTTGGTTTTTTTCCCGAAGAGAGTTCTTTCAAACATTATGAGTTACTACTTAGAGAGCTCAGGTGTTTGTGAAAAGCATTTAAATAAAGAGAATACTCTTTGTATTTACATTGAGGCTGAATAGGCGGGAGTTTTTTGAATGAAACAGTTTAAACCCTGAAGATTCATATATATATATCTCTAAGAAAACTGTTTCATTTTGGTAAAACTCTTAAAATACACAATGTTAGTACATGGAAATGATTAGGAACATTTAAAAACTCTTGAAATACAAGTAAATAGTGCCATGCTATCTTTATGGCCGTGGTCAAACAGCGAGATTAGAGGCATAATGCTGTGAAATGACGAGAATACTGGTAAAGTTTAAAATTCTGGCTAATTGACTTATCGTTTTCTGAAGAAAATGCTTTCACATATTAAGAACAGCCGTTTATAAAGCTCAGAATTTGTGTATAAAGCCTGAAAACGAAGAGAATACTGTTCATATTTACAATGGAGGCTGTAATGGCTGGCGTTTTTGGAATGAAACAGTTTAAACCCTGAAGATTCATATATATATCTCTAAGAAAACTGTCTCATTTTGGTAAAACTCTTAAAATACACAATGTTAGTACATGGAAATGATTAGGAACATTTAAAAACTCTTGAAATACAAGTAAATAGTGTCATGTTATCTTTATGGCCGTGGTCAAAGAGCGAGATTAGAGGTATAATGCTGTGAATTGACGAGAATACTGATAATGTTTACAATTCCGGCTCAATGTCTTGGTTTTTTTCCCGAAGAGAGTTCTTTCAAACATTATGAGTTACTACTTAGAGAGCTCAGGTGTTGTGTGAAAAGCATTTAAATAAAGAGAATACTCTTTGTATTTACATTGAGGCTGAATAGGCGGGAGTTTTTTGAATGAAACAGTTTAAACCCTGAAGATTCATATATATATCTCTAAGAAAACTGTCTCATTTTGGTAAAACTCTTAAAATACACAATGTTAGTACATGGAAATGATTAGGAACATTTAAAAACTCTTGAAATACAAGTAAATAGTGCCAAGCTATCTTTATGGCCGTAGTCAAACAGCGAGATTAGAGGTATAATGCTGTGAAATGACGAGAATACTGGTAAAGTTTAAAATTCTGGCTAATTGACTTATCATTTTCTGAAGAAAGTGCTTTCACATATTAAGAACAGCCGTTTATAAAGCTCAGAATTTGTGTATAAAGCCTGAAAACGAAGAGAATACTGTTCATATTTACAAGGGAGGCTGTAATGGCTGGCGTTTTTGGAAACAGTTTAAACCGTGATGATTCACGTATATATTTCTAAGAAACCTGCCGCATGTTGGTAAAACTCTTAAAAACACATTGACAGTACATGGAAATGATTAGGAACCTGTAGGAAACACTTGAAATATAAGTAAATAGACCCATACTATCCTTATGGCCGTGTACAATTACCGAGATTAGAGGTAGAAAGCTGTGAATTGACGAGAATATTGATAATGTTTACAATTCGGCTCAATGTCTTGGTTTTTTCCCGAAGAGAGTTCTTTCACACCTTAAGAGATACTATTTAGAGAGCTCAGGTGTTGTGTGAAAAGCATTTAAATAAAGAGAATACTCTTTGTATTTACATTGAGGCTGAATAGGCGGGAGTTTATTGAATGAAACAGTTTAAACCCTGAAGATTCATATATATATCTCTAAGAAAACTGTCTCATTTTGGTAAAACTCTTAAAATACACAATGTTAGTACTTGGAAATGATTAGCAACATTTAAAAACTCTTGAAATACAAGTAAATAGTGCCATGCTATCTTTATGGCCGTGGTCAAACAGCGAGATTAGAGGTATAATGCTGTGAAATGACGAGAATACTGGTAAAGTTTAAAATTCTGGCTAATTGACTTATCGTTTTCTGAAGAAAATGCTTTCACATATTAAGAACAGCCGTTTATAAAGCTCAGAATTTGTGTATAAAGCCTGAAAACGAAGAGAATACTGTTCATATTTACAAGGGAGGCTGTAATGGCTGGCGTTTTTGGAATGAAGCAGTTTAAACCGTGATGATTCACGTGTATATTTCTAAGAAAACTGCCGCATGTTGGTAAAACTCTTAAAATACACATTGACAGTACATGGAAATGATTAGGAACCTGTAGGAAACACTTGAAATATAAGTAAGTAGACCCATACTATCCTTAAGGCCGTGTGCAATTACCGAGATTAGAGGTAGAAAGCTGTGAATTGACGAGAATATTGATAATGTTTACAATTCGGCTCAATGTCTTGGTTTTTTCCCGAAGTGTGTTCTTTCACACCTTAAGAGATACTATTTAGAGAGCTCAGGTGTTGTGTGAAAAGCATTTAAATAAACAGAATACTCTTTGTATTTACATTGAGGCTGAATAGGCGGGAGTTTTTTGAATGAAACAGTTTAAACCCTGAAGATTCATATATATATCTCTAAGAAAACTGTCTCATTTTGGTAAAACTCTTAAAATACACATTGACAGTACATGGAAATGATTAGGAACCTGTAGGAAACACTTGAAATATAAGTAAATAGACCCATACTATCCTTATGGCCGTGTACAATTACCGAGATTAGAGGTAGAAAGCTGTGAATTGACGAGAATACTGATAATATTTACAATTCCGGCTCAATGTCTTGGTTTTTTCCCGAAGTGTGTTCTTTCACACCTTAAGAGATACTATTTAGAGAGCTCAGGTGTTGTGTGAAAAGCATTTAAATAAAGAGAATACTCTTTGTATTTACATTGAGGCTGAATAGGTGGGAGTTTATTGAATGAAACAGTTTAAACCCTGAAGATTCATATATATATCTCTAAGAAAACTGTCTCATTTTGGTAAAACTCTTAAAATACACAATGTTAGTACATGGAAATGATTAGGAACATTTAAAAACTCTTGAAATACAAGTAAATAGTGCCATGCTATCTTTATGGCCGTGGTCAAACAGCGAGATTAGAGGTATAATGCTGTGAAATGACGAGAATACTGGTAAAGTTTAAAATTCTGGCTAATTGACTTATCGTTTTCTGAAGAAAATGCTTTCACATATTAAGAACAGCCGTTTATAAAGCTCAGAATTTGTGTATAAAGCCTGAAAACGAAGAGAATACTGTTCATATTTACAAGGGAGGCTGTAATGGCTGGCGTTTTTGGAAACAGTTTAAACCGTGATGATTCACGTATATATTTTTAAGAAAACTGCCGCATGTTGGTAAAACTCTTAAAATACACATTGACAGTTCATGGAAATGATTAGGAACCTGTAGGAAACACTTGAAATATAAGTAAATAGACCCATACTATCCTTAAGGCCGTGTACAATTACCGAGATTAGAGGTAGAAAGCTGTGAATTGACGAGAATACTGATAATGTTTACAATTCCGGCTCAATGTCTTTGTTTTTTTCCCGAAGAGAGTTCTTTCAAACATTATGAGTTACTACTTAGAGAGCTCAGGTGTTTGTGAAAAGCATTTAAATAAAGAGAATACTCTTTGTATTTACATTGAGGCTGAATAGGCGGGAGTTTTTTGAATGAAACAGTTTAAACCCTGAAGATTCATATATATATATCTCTAAGAAAACTGTTTCATTTTGGTAAAACTCTTAAAATACACAATGTTAGTACTTGGAAATGATTAGCAACATTTAAAAATTCTTGAAATACAAGTAAATAGTGCCATGCTATCTTTATGGCCGTGGTCAAACAGCGAGATTAGAGGCATAATGCTGTGAAATGACGAGAATACTGGTAAAGTTTAAAATTCTGGCTAATTGACTTATCGTTTTCTGAAGAAAATGCTTTCACATATTAAGAACAGCCGTTTATAAAGCTCAGAATTTGTGTATAAAGCCTGAAAACGAAGAGAATACTGTTCATATTTACAATGGAGGCTGTAATGGCTGGCGTTTTTGGAATGAAACAGTTTAAACCCTGAAGATTCATATATATATCTCTAAGAAAACTGTCTCATTTTGGTAAAACTCTTAAAATACACAATGTTAGTACATGGAAATGATTAGGAACATTTAAAAACTCTTGAAATACAAGTAAATAGTGCCATGCTATCTTTATGGCCGTGGTCAAACAGCGAGATTAGAGGTATAATGCTGTGAAATGACGAGAATACTGGTAAAGTTTAAAATTCTGGCTAATTGACTTATCGTTTTCTGAAGAAAATGCTTTCACATATTAAGAACAGCCGTTTATAAAGCTCAGAATTTGTGTATAAAGCCTGAAAACGAAGAGAATACTGTTCATATTTACAAGGGAGGCTGTAATGGCTGGCGTTTTTGGAAACAGTTTAAACCGTGATGATTCACGTATATATTTTTAAGAAAACTGCCGCATGTTGGTAAAACTCTTAAAATACACATTGACAGTTCATGGAAATGATTAGGAACCTGTAGGAAACACTTGAAATATAAGTAAATAGACCCATACTATCCTTAAGGCCGTGTACAATTACCGAGATTAGAGGTAGAAAGCTGTGAATTGACGAGAATACTGATAATGTTTACAATTCCGGCTCAATGTCTTTGTTTTTTTCCCGAAGAGAGTTCTTTCACACCTTAAGAGATACTATTTAGAGAGCTCAGGTGTTGTGTGAAAAGCATTTAAATAAAGAGAATACTCTTTGTATTTACATTGAGGCTGAATAGGCGGGAGTTTTTTGAATGAAACAGTTTAAACCCTGAAGATTCATATATATATCTCTAAGAAAACTGTCTCATTTTGGTAAAACTCTTAAAATACACAATGTTAGTACTTGGAAATGATTAGCAACATTTAAAAATTCTTGAAATACAAGTAAATAGTGCCATGCTATCTTTATGGCCGTGGTCAAACAGCGAGATTAGAGGTATAATGCTGTGAAATGACGAGAATACTGGTAAAGTTTAAAATTCTGGCTAATTGACTTATCGTTTTCTGAAGAAAATGCTTTCACATATTAAGAACAGCCGTTTATAAAGCTCAGAATTTGTGTATAAAGCCTGAAAACGAAGAGAATACTGTTCATATTTACAAGGGAGGCTGTAATGGCTGGCGTTTTTGGAATGAAGCAGTTTAAACCGTGATGATTCACGTGTATATTTCTAAGAAAACTGCCGCATGTTGGTAAAACTCTTAAAATACACATTGACAGTACATGGAAATGATTAGGAACCTGTAGGAAACACTTGAAATATAAGTAAGTAGACCCATACTATCCTTAAGGCCGTGTGCAATTACCGAGATTAGAGGTAGAAAGCTGTGAATTGACGAGAATACTGATAATGTTTACAATTCCAGCTCAATGTCTTGGTTTTTTTCCCGAAGAGAGTTCTTTCAAACATTATGAGTTACTACTTAGAGAGCTCAGGTGTTTGTGAAAAGCATTTAAATAAAGAGAATACTCTTTGTATTTACATTGAGGCTGAATAGGCGGGAGTTTTTTGAATGAAACAGTTTAAACCCTGAAGATTCATATATATATCTCTAAGAAATTGTCTCATTTTGGTAAAACTCTTAAAATACACAATGTTAGTACTTGGAAATGATTAGCAACATTTAAAAATTCTTGAAATACAAGTAAATAGTGCCATGCTATCTTTATGGCCGTGGTCAAACAGCGAGAGTAGAGGTATAATGCTGTGAAATGACGAGAATACTGGTAAAGTTTAAAATTCTGGCTAATTGACTTATCGTTTTCTGAAGAAAATGCTTTCACATATTAAGAACAGCCGTTTATAAAGCTCAGAATTTGTGTATAAAGCCTGAAAACGAAGAGAATACTGTTCATATTTACAATGGAGGCTGTAATGGCTGGCGTTTTTGGAATGAAACAGTTTAAACCCTGAAGATTCATATATATATCTCTAAGAAAACTGTCTCATTTTGGTAAAACTCTTAAAATACACAATGTTAGTACATGGAAATGATTAGGAACATTTAAAAACTCTTGAAATACAAGTAAATAGTGTCATGTTATCTTTATGGCCGTGGTCAAAGAGCGAGATTAGAGGTATAATGCTGTGAATTGACGAGAATACTGATAATGTTTACAATTCCGGCTCAATGTCTTGGTTTTTTTCCCGAAGAGAGTTCTTTCAAACATTATGAGTTACTACTTAGAGAGCTCAGGTGTTGTGTGAAAAGCATTTAAATAAAGAGAATACTCTTTGTATTTACATTGAGGCTGAATAGGCGGGAGTTTTTTGAATGAAACAGTTTAAACCCTGAAGATTCATATATATATCTCTAAGAAAACTGTCTCATTTTGGTAAAACTCTTAAAATACACAATGTTAGTACTTGGAAATGATTAGCAACATTTAAAAACTCTTGAAATACAAGTAAATAGTGCCATGCTATCTTTATGGCCGTGGTCAAACAGCGAGATTAGAGGTATAATGCTGTGAAATGACGAGAATACTGGTAAAGTTTAAAATTCTGGCTAATTGACTTATCGTTTTCTGAAGAAAATGCTTACACATATTAAGAACAGCCGTTTATAAAGCTCAGAATTTGTGTATAAAGCCTGAAAACGAAGAGAATACTGTTCATATTTACAATGGAGGCTGTAATGGCTGGCGTTTTAGGAATGAAACAGTTTAAACCCTGAAGATTCATATATATATCTCTAAGAAAACTGTCTCATTTTGGTAAAACTCTTAAAATACACAATGTTAGTACTTGGAAATGATTAGCAACATTTAAAAATTCTTGAAATACAAGTAAATAGTGCCATGCTATCTTTATGGCCGTGGTCAAACAGCGAGATTAGAGGTATAATGCTGTGAAATGACGAGAATACTGGTAAAGTTTAAAATTCTGGCTAATTGACTTATCGTTTTCTGAAGAAAATGCTTTCACATATTAAGAACAGCCGTTTATAAAGCTCAGAATTTGTGTATAAAGCCTGAAAACGAAGAGAATACTGTTCATATTTACAATGGAGGCTGTAATGGCTGGCGTTTTTGGAATGAAACAGTTTAAACCCTGAAGATTCATATATATATCTCTAAGAAAACTGTCTCATTTTGGTAAAACTCTTAAAATACACAATGTTAGTACATGGAAATGATTAGGAACATTTAAAAACTCTTGAAATACAAGTAAATAGTGCCATGCTATCTTTATGGCCGTGGTCAAACAGCGAGATTAGAGGTATAATGCTGTGAAATGACGAGAATACTGGTAAAGTTTAAAATTCTGGCTAATTGACTTATCGTTTTCTGAAGAAAATGCTTTCACATATTAAGAACAGCCGTTTATAAAGCTCAGAATTTGTGTATAAAGCCTGAAAACGAAGAGAATACTGTTCATATTTACAAGGGAGGCTGTAATGGCTGGCGTTTTTGGAAACAGTTTAAACCGTGATGATTCACGTATATATTTTTAAGAAAACTGCCGCATGTTGGTAAAACTCTTAAAATACACATTGACAGTTCATGGAAATGATTAGGAACCTGTAGGAAACACTTGAAATATAAGTAAATAGACCCATACTATCCTTAAGGCCGTGTACAATTACCGAGATTAGAGGTAGAAAGCTGTGAATTGACGAGAATACTGATAATGTTTAAAATTCCGGCTCAATGTCTTGGTTTTTTTCCCGAAGAGAGTTCTTTCAAACATTATGAGTTACTACTTAGAGAGCTCAGGTGTTGTGTGAAAAGCATTTAAATAAAGAGAATACTCTTTGTATTTACATTGAGCCTGAATAGGCGAGAGTTTTTTGAATGAAACAGTTTAAACCCTGAAGATTCATATATATATCTCTAAGAAAACTGTCTCATTTTGGTAAAACTCTTAAAATACAAAATGGAGGCTGTAATGGCTGGTGTTTTTGGAATGAAACAGTTTAAACCCTGAAGATTCATATATATATCTCTAAGAAAACTGTCTCATTTTGGTAAAACTCTTAATATACACAATGTTAGTACATGGAAATGATTAGGAATATTTAAAAACTCTTGAAATACAAGTAAATAGTGCCATGCTATCTTTATGGCCATGGTCAAACAGCGAGATTAGAGGTATATGCTGTGAAATGACGAGAATACTGGTAAAGTTTAAAATTCTGGCTAATTGACTTATCGTTTTCTGAAGAAAATGCTTTCACATATTAAGAACAGCCGTTTATAAAGCTCAGAATTTGTGTATAAAGCCTGAAAACGAAGAGAATACTGTTCATATTTACAATGGAGGCTGTAATGGCTGGCGTTTTTGGAATGAAACAGTTTAAACCGTGATGATTCACGTGTATATTTCTAAGAAAACTGCCGCATGTGGGTAAAACTCTTAAAATACACATTGACTGTACATGGAAATGATTAGGAACCTGTAGGAAACACTTGAAATATAAGTAAATAGACCGATACTATCCTTAAGGCCGTGTGCAATTACCGAGATTAGAGGTAGAAAGCTGTGAATTGACGAGAATACTGATAATGTTTACAATTCCGGCTCAATGTCTTGGTTTTTTTTTCCCGAAGAGAGTTCTTTCAAACATTATGAGTTACTACTTAGAGAGCTGAGGTGTTGTGTGAAAAGCATTTAAATAAAGAGAATACCCTTTGTATTTACATTGAGGCTGAATTGGCGGGAGTTTTTGGAATGAAAACAGTTTAAACCCTGAAGATTCATATATATATCTCTAAGAATACTGTCTCATTTTGGTAAAACTTTTAAATACACAATGTTAGTACTTGGAAATGATTAGCAACATTTAAAAACTCTTGAAATACAAGTAAATAGTGCCATGCTATCTTTATGGCCATGGTCAAACAGTGAGATTAGAGGTATAATGCTGTGAAATGACGAGAATACTGGTAAAGTTTAAAATTCTGGCTAATTGACTTATCGTTTTCTGAAGAAAATGCTTTCACATATTAAGAACAGCCATTTATAAAGCTCAGAATTTGTGTATAAAGCCTGAAAACGAAGAGAATACTGTTCATATTTACAATGGAGGCTGTAATGGCTGGCGTTTTTGGAATGAAACGGTTTAAACCCTGAAGATTCATATATATATCTCTAAGAAAACTGTCTCATTTTGGTAAAACTCTTAAAATACACAATGTTAGTACATGGAAATGATTAGGAACATTTAAAAACTCTTGAAATACAAGCAAATAGTGCCATGCTATCTTTATGGCCGTGGTCAAACAGCGAGATTAGAGGTATAATGCTGTGAAATGACGAGAATACTGGTAAAGTTTAAAATTCTGGCTAATTGACTTGTCGTTTTCTTGAAGAAAATGCTTTCACATATTAAGAACAGCCCTTTATAAAGCTAAGAATTTGTGTATAAAGCCTGAAAACGAAGAGAATACTGTTCATATTTACAAGGGAGGCTGTAATGGCTGGCGTTTTTGGAATGAATCAGTTTAAACCGTGATGATTCACCTGTATATTTCTAAGAAAACTGCCGCATGTTGGTAAAACTCTTAAAATACACATTGACAGTACATGGAAATGATTAGGAACCTGTAGGAAACACTTGAAATATAAGTAAATAGACCCATACTATCCTTATGGCCGTGTACAATTACCGAGATTAGAGGTAGAAAGCTGTGAATTGACGAGAATATTGATAATGTTTACAATTCCGGCTCAATGTCTTAGTTTTTTCCCGAAGTGTGTTCTTTCACACCTTAAGAGATACTATTTAGAGAGCTCAGGTGTTGTGTGAAAAGCATTTAAATAAAGAGAATACTCTTTGTATTTACATTGAGGCTGAATAGGCGGGAGTTTTTTGAATGAAACAGTTTAAACCCTGAAGATTCATATATATATCTCTAAGAAAACTGTCTCATTTTGGTAATACTCTTAAAATACACAATGATAGTACTTGGAAATGATTAGCAACATTTAAAAACTCTTGAAATACAAGTAAATAGTGCCATGCTATCTTTATGGCCGTGGTCAAACAGCGAGATTAGAGGTATAATGCTGTGAAATGACGAGAATACTGGTAAAGTTTAAAATTCTGGCTAATTGACTTATCGTTTTCTGTAGAAAATGCTTTCACATATTAAGAACAGCCGTTTATCAAGCTCAGAATTTGTGTATAAAGCCTGAAAACGAAGAGAATACGGTTCATATTTACAATGGAGGCTGTAATGGCTGGCGTTTTTGGAATGAAACAGTTTAAACCCTGAAGTTTCATATATATATCTCTAAGAAAACTGTCTCATTTTGGTAAAACTCTTAAAATACACAATGTTAGTACATGGAAATGATTAGGAACATTAAAAACTCTTGAAATACAAGTAAATAGTGCCATGCTATCTTTATGGCCGTGGTCAAACAGCGAGATTAGAGGTATAATGCTGTGAATTGACGAGAATACTGATAATGTTTACAATTCCGGCTCAATGTCTTGGTTTTTTTCCCGAAGAGAGTTCTTTCAAACATTATGAGTTACTACTTAGAGAGCTCAGGTGTTGTGTGAAAAGCATTTAAATAAAGAGAATACTCTTTGTATTTACATTGAGGCTGAATAGGCGGGAGTTTTTTGAATGAAACAGTTTAAACTCTGAAGATTCATATATATATCTCTAAGAAAACTGTCTCATTTTGGTAAAACTCTTAAAATACACAATGTTAGTACTTGGAAATGATTAGCAACATTTAAAAACTCTTGAAATACAAGTAAATAGTGCAATGCTATCTTTATGGCCGTGGTCAAACAGCGAGATTAGAGGTATAATGCTGTGAAATGACGAGAATACTGGTAAAGTTTAAAATTCTGGCTAATTGACTTATCGTTTTCTGAAGAAAATGCTTTCACATATTAAGAACAGCCGTTTATAAAGCTCAGAATTTGTGTATAAAGCCTGAAAACGAAGAGAATAGTGTTCATATTTACAATGGAGGCTGTAATGGCTGGCGTTTTTGGAATGAAACAGTTTAAACCCTGAAGATTCATGTATATATCTCTAAGAAAACTGTCTCATTTTGGCAAAACTCTTAAAATACACAATGTTAGTACATGGAAATGATTAGGAACAATCAAAAACTTCTGAAATACAAGTAAATAGTGCCATGCTATCTTTATGGCCGTGGTCAAACAGCGAGATTAGTGGTATAATGCTGTGAAATGACGAGAATACTGGTAAAGTTTCAAATTCTGGCTAATTGAACAGTCGTTTTCTTGAAGAAAATGCTTTCACATATTAAGAACAGCCGTTTAGAAAGCTCAGAATTTGTGTATAAAGCCTGAAAACGAAGAGAATACTGTTCGTATTTACAATGGAGGCTGTAATGGCTGGCGTTTTTGGAATGAAACAGTTTAAACCGTGATGATTCACGTATATATTTCTAAGAAAACTGCCGCATGTTGGTAAAAGTCTTAAAATACACATTGACAGTACATGGAAATGATTAGGAACCTGTAGGAAACACTTGAAATATAAGTAAATAGACCCATACTATCCTTATGGCCGTGTACAATAACCGAGATTAGAGGTAGAAAGCTGTGAATTGACGAGAATACTGATAATGTTTACAATTCCGGCTCAATGTCTTGGTTTTTTTCCCGAAGAGAGTTCTTTGAAACTTATGACTTACTACTCAGAGAGCTCAGGTGTTGTGTGAAAAGCATATAAATATAGAGAATACTCTTTGTATTTACATTGAGGCTGAATAGGCGGGAGTTTTTTGAATGAAACAGTTTAAACCCAGAAGATTCATATATATATCTCTAAGAAAACTGTCTCATTTAGGTAAAACTCTTAAAATACACAATGTTAGTACATGGAAATGATTAGGAACATTTAAAAACTCTTGAAATTCAAGTAAATAGTACCATGCTATCGTTATGGCCGTGGTCAAACAGCGAGATTAGAGGTATAATGCTGTGAATGATGAGAATACTGGTAAAGTTTCAAATTCTGGCTAATTGACTTATCGTTTTCTGAAGAAAATGCTTTCACATATTAAGAACAGCCGTTTATAAAGCTTAGAATTTGTGTATAAAGCCTGAAAGCGAAGAGAATACTGTTCATATTTACAATGGAGGCTGTAATGGTTGACGTTTTTGGAATGAAACAATTTAAACCCTGAAGATTCATATATATATCTCTAAGAAAACTGTCTCATTTTGGCAAAACTCTTAAAATACACAATGTTAGTATATGGAAATGATTAGGAACCTGTAGGAAACACTTGAAATATAAGTAAATAGACCCATACTATCCTTATGGCCGTGTACAATTACCGAGATTAGAGGTAGAAAGCTGTGAGTTGACGAGAATATTGATAATGTTTTCAATTCCGGCTCAATGTCTTGGTGTTTTCCCGAAGTGTGTTCTTTCACACCTTAAGAGATACTATTTAGAGAGCTCAGGTGTTGTGTGAAAAGCATTTAAATATAGAGAATACTCTTTGTATTTACATTGAGGCTGAATTGGCGGGAGTTTTTTGAATGAAACAGTTTAAACCCTGAAGATTCATATATATATCTCTAAGAAAACTGTCTCATTTAGGTAAAACTCTTAAAATACACAATGTTAGTACATGGAAATGATTAGGAACATTTAAAAACTTCTGAAATACAAGTAAATAGTGCCATGCTATCTTTATGGCCGTGGTCAAACCGCGAGATTAGTGGTATAATGCTTTGAAATGACGAGAATACTGGTAAAGTTTAAAATTCTGGCTAATTGACTTGTCGTTTTCTTGAAGAAAATGCTTTCACATATTAAGAACAGCCGTTTAGAAAGCTCAGAATTTGTGTATAAAGCCTGAAAACGAAGAGAATACTGTTCATATTTACAATGGAGGCTGTAATGGCTGGCGTTTTTGGAATGAAACAGTTTAAACCGTGATGATTCACGTATATATTTCTAAGAAAACTGCCGCATGTTGGTAAAACTCTTAAAATACACATTGACAGTACATGGAAATGATTAGGAACCTGTAGGAAACACTTGAAATATAAGTAAATAGACCCATACTATCCTTATGGCCGTGTACAATTACCGAGATTAGAGGTAGAAAGCTGTGAATTGACGAGAATATTGATAATGTTTACAATTCCGGCTCAATGTCTTGGTGTTTTCCCGAAGTTTGTTCTTTCACACCTTAAGAGATACTATTTAGAGAGCTCAGGTGCTGTGTGAAAAGCATTTAAATAAAGAGAATACCCTTTGTATTTACATTGAGGCTGAATTGGCGGGAGTTTTTTGAATGAAACAGTTTAAACCCTGAAGATTCATATATATATCTCTAAGAAAACTGTCTCATTTAGGTAAAACTCTTAAAATACACAATGTTAGTACATGGAAATGATTAGGAACATTTAAAAACTCTTGAAATACAAGTAAATAGTGCCATGCTATCTTTATGTCCGTGGTCAAACAGCGAGATTAGAGGTATAATGCTGTGAAATGATGAGAATACTGGTAAAGTTTAAAATTCTGGCTAATTGGCTTATCGTTTTCTGAAGAAAATGCTTTCACATATTAAGAACAGCCGTTTATAAAGCTCAGAATTTGTGTATAAAGCCTGAAAACGAAAAGAATACTGTTCATATTTACAATGGAGGCTGTAATGGCTGGCGTTTTTGGAATGAAACAGTTTAAACCCTGAAGATTCATATATATATCTCTAAGAAAACTGTCTCATTTTGGTAAAACTCTTAAAATACACAATGTTAGTACATGGAAATGATTAGGAACATTTAAAAACTCTTGAAATACAAGTAAATAGTGTCATGTTATCTTTATGGCCGTGGTCAAAGAGCGAGATTAGAGGTATAATGCTGTGAATTGACGAGAATACTGATAATGTTTACAATTCCGGCTCAATGTCTTGGTTTTTTTCCCGAAGAGAGTTCTTTCAAACATTATGAGTTACTACTTAGAGAGCTCAGGTGTTGTGTGAAAAGCATTTAAATAAAGAGAATACTCTTTGTATTTACATTGAGGCTGAATAGGCGGGAGTTTTTTGAATGAAACAGTTTAAACCCTGAAGATTCATATATATATCTCTAAGAAAACTGTCTCATTTTGGTAAAACTCTTAAAATACACAATGTTAGTACATGGAAATGATTAGGAACATTTAAAAACTCTTGAAATACAAGTAAAAAGTGCCAAGCTATCTTTATGGCCGTAGTCAAACAGCGAGATAAGAGCTACAATCAAAGCAGATGTTTGGACTACTGCAGGAATTTGAACTTCTGGAGTTAAAACGCAGCATTAATTCAAACAGCTCCGATGCCA
>NW_005872882.1:5965-37105 GCF_000147115.1 Myotis lucifugus | reverse complement strand
GAACCGTTTTCACTTGCGTTGCGATTGCATATGCCTTCCCGTTCGTGGCGAGTCAGCGAGTGCAGAGCCTGCTGTTTTATTTTCTTTAAAAAAAACACAAAATCTTGGCCCAACTGGCTCAGGGGTTGAGCATCAACCCAAGGAGGTCACGGTTAATCCCCAGGTCAGGGCGCAGGCCCGGGTTGCAGGCTCCATCCCCAGTGCAGGGCGCGCAGGAGGCAGCCGGTCTGTGATTCTCTCTCATGGATGTTTCTGTCTTTTTCTCCCTCTCCCTTTCCCCTCTGAAATGAATAAAGATGTTTTTAAAAATCTCCAAGTTACAGAGAGGGAAGCTGAGGGTCAGTGGCTCTCTCCCATTATGGATGTTCCTCTCTCTCTCTCTCTCTCTCTCTCCCCCTCTCCCCTCTCCCTTCCTGTCTGAAATCAATAAAAATATATTTAAAAAATCTCCATGTTACAGAGAAAAAAAGCTGATGTGAACGGAAGGGGTCTTTATCCCGTTATCACATCAGGACAATGAGCAGATGGAATGAATGGCCTGGCGGGGGCCCTGTCCTCTCCACCCGGAATGGAGCTCTCCCATCTCAGGCCCGGGCCCCGCTGACCCAGCCCCCGGGGGGGGGGTCCCCGCGTGGGAGCCGGCCCTGCCTCGGCCTCCACCCGCGCCCTGACGCGCGCGCCACTGTGCTCCTTCCAGGAGGTTCTCCGTGCAGCGATGTGCCCGCTGCCACCTGGGCATCTCCGCCTCCGAGATGGTCATGCGCGCCCGCGACGCCGTCTACCACCTGAGCTGCTTCACCTGCTCCACCTGCGGCAAGACGCTGGCCACGGGCGACCACTTCGGCATGAAGGACGGCCTGGTCTACTGCCGCGCGCACTTCGAGAGCCTCCTGCACGGCGAGTTCCCGGCGCCGCTGAGCTACACCGAGCTGGCGGCCAAGGGCGGCGGCCTGGCGCTGCCTTTACTTCAACGGCACGGGCACCGTGCAGAAGGGGCGGCCCCCGCAAGCGGAAGAGCCCGGCCCTGGGAGTGGACATCGTCAATTACAGCTCAGGTGGGTGCCCGCCGCCGCCCTCCATCCCTAGACCCGACAGGGCTCCTGCCCGTCCTGGATCTGGTTCCCAGAAGCCCCTCTCCCTGCTCATCCCTGTCCCTGGGATGGAAGGAGGAAGAGGGAGAGGGGTGATGGGGATGGAGAAGGAGAGAGAGGAGGGGGAGAGCGACAGGGAGGGAGGGAGAGAGGGGACCCTTTATTTAAGTTGTGGCCAGAAAAACACACTCGTCGCCAAGGGTTCCAATGGCTTCCCCCAACAGGCGAAGTCAAGTTCTGGTTGCCCATTAGTTAACGAGCCCATTAGCGTCTGGCTCCCACTGCCAGCCAAACAGCCCCCCGGGCGATTCCTGGTGGAAGCCACTTTATAGATCCTGGAGAAGGTTTCCCTAAATACAGAAGAAAAAAAACAACCTTCAGAGCCCAACCCCCCGTCAGCCCTGGGGGGGTGGGGGCTGGGTGGGGGCAGAGGCTGCAGTTGCCAGCCGAGTTGGTTAGGAAAGCAGTTGGCAAGAGTGTGGAAAAAGCCATCCCTGAGGTTGGTGAGAAGTGCCGGTGGAGGGTGAGCTGGCGGCTCCCTCCGTAGGTAGGTCAGGCTCCAGGCTGGCCAGCTGTTCGCCTTGTGATAAGCCCGGAAGGTGGAGAGAGCCTGAGGGTGAGGCCCACTGGGGGGTGGGGGGGTGGGTGTCTCCGTGTCCCGGATGCTCTTGGCCCTCCACCCACCTCCTCTTTTAATTGAAAACAAAAGGCAGGCCAGGCCACCGTGCGCCTCTCTTCCTTGCCGTTGGGGACACACGGATCAGTCTCCATCTCTCTCACTCGCCCATTTCCTATTGTTGGTAGCCTGCACCCCCTGCCACCCCCTAGTGAGGATGGGGACAGGCCTGGGGACCCCAGTCTCACTCTGCATAGGATGGAGGCCCCAGCCACTGGGGAAAGGGGTTCCAGTGGCCCTGGGCCAACTTTGGGGAGTAAGGACCCGCCCTGTGGATGTGACTTCCCAGGCCCTGGTCCGGCTCAGGCTGGGAACCTCACAGGGGAAGGGGGACTCGGCCTAGGGGAGTCGCTCTGTTGGAAGGGACCTTGGGGACCACGTTGTGGCAACCCCACTCTGTCGCCATGAGCGGGAATATCAGCCGGGGCGCGGGCACCCCGGAGCGCACATAGATGTCTAGTTTTCTCTTCCCCCAGCGACTGGTAGGGCACCTGGTCTTTCTTCTGGCTCCACAGTGTCCCACCCACCAGGGACGTGGCTTGTCAAGGTCAGGCAGCAGGAGGGAGCGGGTGGGAAACCCGAGTCCTGCTCCGAGGAGCCCGGAGTTTCCAGGGTTGGACCCGGTGGGTGCGCGGGCTCCCCAGGAGAGAGCGGGGATCGGGGCCCAGCGCGGCTGCAGCTGTCCCCATGGTTTCACGCCAAGGTCACTGGGCGAAGGAAGAAGGCGCCCACCAGGCAGGTTAATGTCGGGTGGCGGGTGACCCTGGTTTTGCCAAACCCGGTAGGTAGAGGGTCTCAGCTTCCGGCTCTTCCCGCCGCGCTCGGCGAGGGCTCTGGTTCCGGACCACTTTGCCCAGCAAATGACTTGGTGTCATTGGGTGCGTGGCTCCTGGGCAAGACAGCTGGGCAGGAATTGTTCTTTATTAATAGACGGTGACATTGGAATCCGGGTCCACTCACCAAGGCTCTAATTAGAGAGAGAGAGAGAGAGAGAGAGAGAGAGAGAGAGAGATATCAGCGGGAATCCCTGTAGGGTGAAGGACAATTCTCGCTCAACGGAGGCCAGCCTGGTTTTCGCTCGTTTATTGAGTGGAATTGGCTGAGTGTGATTTTGCTTAGCATCTTCCTTCATGTCAGGAAGACGTGAGGAGCTCTAAGAGCGGTAGAACGTTGCTTCTCCTACTGCGCTGAGGAGACCCAGCGAAGACCAACCTACTCCTTTAAAAGAATGAAAGGTTCCTTCCATTGGGGTCCTCCGTTTGCAAACTGGTGCCGCCACCAGGCTGTGGAGGAGGGTGATGCATCCTCGATGGAGGAGGAGGAGGAGGAGAAGGAAGAGGAGGAGATGGAGGAGGAGGAGGAGGAGGAGGAAGAGGAGGAGATGGAGGAGGAGGAGGAGGAAGGAGATGCTGAGGCCTCTCTCCCCCCCAGGAGTTTGCCCCTCACTGGACCAGATGCCTCTTCGGTTCACCCGCCCCATCCCTCCCGGACCCTCCCTCCTCCCCCCAGAGACGAGCGAGCACATAGCCCATATTTCTCTCACATCAGCTGGAAAGAATCTGGAGAAACGGGGTCCAACATGCCCGTCTGAAAATCCCCCCCCCACCCCCCCCCGTTCGTTACAAAAATGCCTGTGAGTTTAAGGCCAGTTTGTCACAAAACTAGCGAAAGGGAGGCTCCGGCGAATCCAAAGCGCTCCGAGGTATTAAGTCAGATGGAGCCGCCTCCGGCGCTCGCTCTCCTTGGCGTTGGCCTCACTCGGGCCTGTGTTGCCATCTCCGCTTCCGTGTGACTAGCGCATCTCCGGGAGAGTCACACTGATACCAAACAAATAGCGTGTGGGCATTGGGGTTGGCATCCTTTCCGAAACGCGGAGTTGGAATCTGCTAATGAGGCGAAGACTCCCAGCGAAGATGCGAGACTTGGCAGGGATCGGTTCGTGCCAATGCCTTGCGCCCAGAATATTCCTGTTGCGGTTCTCCTTGTGCAAAGAGGCAGCTATTTTAGGAAGCGACGTGGGAAATGTATTTGGAATGCTGGGTTGAAATGAACCCCCCCTTCCCCCCGGGGTGTGTGTGAAAAGATATAGTCCAGGACAGGCCACTCTTACTTGGATACTGGAGCATTCATGGAAAGACGGAGCGTTCGCGGCTCCTCAGAATCTCCCTTCCCAATTTCCGAAGCTCCTGGGAGCCGCTCCGTCGGCTTGGCACTGACCCCTAGTGGTCTCCCAGGGATCGGTTCCGACGAGAAGGTTCCTTCAGAACAGGAGAGCGCGCGGGTGCCCGTTCCGTGAGCGGCCGCACCGTGAAAGAGTCAGATCTTCTCATTAACGCGGCGCCAGATGTGCGCCCAGAGGTGTGTGTGTGTTTAAGACAGTTTTAAAAGAGAGATCATCTCATCTCATAAATCGGGGGGCGGGGAGGGAAGCCCCACGGCTTCCGAAGGGGACCCCAGGGACACACACGCCATCGCGGGCGAGTTTACAGGATGCATTTGCAGTTACCGGCAGGTGATGCGGGAGGAGGCGCCGAGCCAGGCTGCGGGCGGGCGAACTAGATCGCTCTATTAGGCTGAGATACGCAAGTGAGAACTCGGTTGCCGAGCATCCCAGGGAGCCGCATCTATGCAGGAAAGGGCTCACCATCTCCTTGCACCCGGAACTGGGTTCTGTGAAAACAAGGGCCATCCTGGCGTTGGACGCCCTGAAAATTTCCGACGATTAAAACCTCAGCAGTCAGGGAAGTGGAAGCGATTTTATCAAACCTCCCCATCATTTCTGTTCACAAGCTTCCTTTGAAAGGCGAATGAGCACGGAGATAGGTTAGGAATCGAACTCATTTCTAAGAAATAGGATTTGGGGGAGAGGGAGAGAGCAAAGGGCCTTGTTAAACACCAGTTAAGTCTCCCATCCCAAGTGTAATATTCCGTTCGACGTGTTGTTCAGGAGACGTGACGTGTTACGTGTGACAGGAACGCAGTCTCGTTGGCAGAAGCCGGGGTGACTGAGGCGGGCCCCTCTATAATCCGGGGGTGAAATACAGCCCAGTGAACTGGAGATAAGTAGAGTTTTATGGTGGCCCCTAAGATGCTGTTTCACCCATTTGAGGATATAAAAGTGCCATTCTGCCGGGCATTTGAACTTGACGTCGCCCCACTGGGCTGACATCGGACACAATTCCAAGTGTCTTCTCGGTTGTCGTATCTCCCGGCATATGCCACCCTTGCTCGCGGAGCTTAAAAAGTCCACACTCAGCATTGGGGTGTACGTGTCTGAGTTAGATTCCATTTCCAGTTGACTTGATTTTGCATGAATCGTCCCGGACAGTGGTGTTGATGGCCAAGATGCAAAGTCTGCATTGCACGCTGTTGAGCCCCCCGGCCGGCCTTGTGCTTGACGTAGGAGCCTCAGGTGAACTGGTCTTTCCGGCGTCGATGAACTCACCTGCCCCGTTACACCTGGGCTGGGTGCTCTCCTCCTTCTGTATCTGATGGAAATATAAACAAAGGAGACGTGAGTTCATGCCTGGTCCCGAGACACGAGGGAGAATTTCTTGTTTAAATGCGTTTCGTGATGTGGCTGATCTCTCGATGGGATACTGCTTATCTCCTGTGTTTCCGTACATAAGAGGATTTATTGAAAATGTCTTTTAGGAAGTAATTCTAACCACAGCATCACAGGCAGGTAGTATTTTACCAAACAGAATGGAAGCGCTAATATTAAGAGATGCCTCGCTTCCTTCAACATTCAAGTTTCTCCACACACACCCCCCCTCCAGTGACATGATCAGGTTGATTTAATTTTTTTTAAATTTATTATTATGATTTTAAAAATCCTTATTGTGGATAATCTTACAGATGTTCCCCTCCCTTTTCACTCCATGGCCCCCCTTCACTGGGTTCCCAACCCGCCCCAGGGCTTCACCCCCCCCCCACTCTCTGTGTCCATAGGCAAGATCCTTGGTTCACCTCTGCCCTCCCCCCCCTTCCCTCTGAGATTCCTCACTCTGTTCCATTCTTCCAAGCCTCTGATTCCATTTTATTCACCAGCTTATCTTGTTCATTCGATTTCCTGTTTATTTTGATTTTTTTAGATTCAGTGGTATTGCTTGTCATTTTATTGTTTTCAGGTATTCTGTCATAATGCACTAAAGTTCAGGCTGATCAGATGGGAATATTCGTCGGATAAGTATCTGAAATAAGCTTTACAGGGGGAAAAAAATTGCCACGGCCCTTTAAGCTGGGAAGTTGGCCGAATCCGTGAATATCTAGCAAGATGTTTTCGTTTTGTGATCATGTTTGCCCTGTAGAGCCGGTGGGTTCTTGGAAATGACCTTTTCAATGCACAGCTTTCTGCCCCGGGGACCATGACCTGCAGGCTGGGCTGGTTCGCCCTCAGGAGGGCTTTGCGAGCAGCGAGCGACGCCCGCTCTGTGCCAGGCCTGCCAGGGCACAGCTCACGCCCTCTCACGCCCGCCAGAGCCACGGGGCGAGAACTGGGTCTGGAAATGAGGACTCTCTGTGCTGTGAGCTGTGAGCTGTGAGCTGTGGGGAGCTCAGGCCTGTGCCCAGTGCAGACAAGCCTGGGCTCATGCCTCCCGGGAATATGCATTAAAGCAATTCCAAGGGAAAACTGTGCTCTGCTAGGCACAGCCTCCACGTTAACCAGCTACAGCCAAAAAGCCCTCAGAAGCCATATTCCTGTGATCGCATAAGCCATCTACGCATTTCTATTGTGTAACTTTCCCCCTTCTCCGGGCACTGACTTCTTCCTGATGGACAAGGTTGTAGGAAGTTCAGAAAAGGCTAAATATTGGTCCCCGGCCGGTTTTGTTCAGTGGTTAGAGCATCGGCCTGTGGACCGAAGGGTTCCGGGTTTGATCCCTGTCAAGGGCACGTACCTCCACTGCAGGCCCTGGTCAGGGCGCGTGCAGGAGGCAACCCATCGATGTGTTTCTCTCACATCGCTGTTTCTCTCTGTCTCTCCCTCTCTCTCTCTCTCTCTCTCTCTCTCTCTAAAAATCAATGGAAAAAATATCCTCGGGGGAGGATTTAAAAAAGAAAAGGCTGAACATCGGAACTGACTTAGCCGGTGGCTCCCGAAACCCTCAGATTTGAGAGCTTTGAAATGAGCGGCCGGCATGGACCTCGTGACAAAGGCACTGGCTTTGGGGAGTGCGTCTCGGTTCACAAGTACAGACCGAGCGGAGATGCGGGGGCTCTATAGACTGGGTGCCCAGGGACGTACATACATTAGGACGGGGTGGTTTTCTCTTCTCTCTCTCTTTTGGAGATGTCTCTCACTTCCACACTTGCAGCTCTTCCTCTTACGTTGTCCTGGCAAC
This sequence comes from Myotis lucifugus, assembly GCF_000147115.1. NCBI lineage: Eukaryota > Metazoa > Chordata > Mammalia > Chiroptera > Vespertilionidae > Myotis > Myotis lucifugus. The sequence continues at coordinate 29,993 of NW_005872882.1, read as the reverse complement.
CGTGAGGCACAGAGGAGCGGCCCGGAGTGTTTTCCTATGACATAAGCTGCGGTTGTGGCCACCTCCGCAGGCCGGTTGGGCTGACTTTGGCACCTGACCTGCTCTGGTTGCCTGGAGACCCGCCTGATGGACAGACCGCCTTTTCCGCGGCTGTTTATTTTTTCATTTTATTCTATTTTTATTTTTTTTAAATATGTTTTATTGATTTTTTTACAGAGAGGAAGGGAGAGGGATAGAGAGCTAGAAACAGCGATGAGAGAGAAACATCGATCAGCTGCCTCCTGCACACCCCCCACTGGGGATGTGTCCGCAACCAAGGTACATGCCCTTGACTGGAATCGAACCTGGGACCCTTGAGTCCGCAGGCTGATGCTCTATCCACTGAGCCAAACCAGGTAGGGCTCATTTTATTTTTAAAACATTTTTTTAAATTGATTTCAGAGAAGAAGAGAGAGGGATAGAAACACCCATGATGAGAGAGAACCATGGATGGGCTGCCTCCTGCACCCCCCACCCCCCCCTACCTAGTGGGGCCTGAGCCCCAAACCTGGGCATGTGCCCTGATGGAGGGGGAGGGGGGAATCGAACCCGTGACCTCCTGCTGCATCGATCCCGTGCTCAGCCCAGCCCCCTCCTCCTCCCCACGCGAGGGCCGTCCACTGAGCGCTGGTGGGTTCCCTGTGCCCCCGACAGGTTGCAACGAGAACGAGGCCGACCCCCTGGACCGCGACCAGCAGCCCTACCCGCCCTCGCAGAAGACCAAGCGCATGCGCACCTCCTTCAAGCACCACCAGCTGCGGACCATGAAGTCCTACTTCGCCATCAACCACAACCCGGACGCCAAGGACCTCAAACAGCTCGCCCAGAAGACGGGCCTTACCAAGCGAGTGCTGCAGGTAAGACAGAAGGCGCCCCCCTCCGCCGTGCACACCCCCCCAAAACCCACCCCCCTGTCCCCCGGCCAGGGCGCCAGGTCTGCCCCCTGCTGGCTGGTGCAGGGATTGCCTCCACCGCGTCTCCTGAGCTGACCTCAGTGATGCTCCCACAGGGGGTGCTGAGCTTTCTCGGGGGCTCCCCCGAAGGTGCCCCCAAGAGAGACCAGCATCTTTAAGAATGCAGCCAGGTCCCCCTGCGCCTCCAGAGATGGAGAATGGGTTCCTCCAGCCAGCACAGCTGCCTCCCTGGTCTGCAGGCCTCAGGGATATTATTTGCACAAGCTGTGGCTTTATTTTTTATTTTTGTTATTTTTATCTAAGCTGTGGCTGTCGAGGGGGGCTTTCACGCTGGGCTCCCTCACAGACTTGTGGGGCACCTGCCTGGCTGGCTTCTCAGCAAACTTTGGCAGCCCGCTCACATGTTAGGTCCACCCCCCCCCCTTTTTTTTTCAACTCCCCCAAAGCCACCGTAGGGTGCACGTCCCAGCAGCCCATTGGAGCGGGTGTTTTCTCATGGGAAGGAACCACGTTTCTAGAAAACCAAGTATTGGGGTTTGGATCCTGACCTCAGCCGGCTGAGGCTCCCCACCTGATGAAAGAAATGGCAGGGGGTTGAGATGGCTCCCTAGGCCCCCCCTTCCATGTCTCAGGGGTAAAGGACAGGCATTTAAACACCCCACCCCACCCGTTTGGGGCTGTTTGAGGCTCGGTGGCCTATGAGGGTTTCCTTCCTGTGCTGAGAATACCTCCCGTGCGTCTGTCTCAGGAGCAGCCGAGCTCTGGGGGAATGATGCTCGCTTCCTAGGAGTGAGTCAGACTCTGGCCACGGCCGCCTCTCCTCCTGCTCAAAAGACAACGGCCGAGGAGGCTGGTGCGCTTTCGGCCCTTTCTCTCCGGGCCTCCGTTTCCAGGGCGTCTCCACCTAAGCTCCTAGGTCCCAGGTGGCCCTTGTTAAGCCTGGGGGCGGGGATACAGGCAGTTGATAGAATATCTATAGTATTCATGGAAGGAATCTATTATTTTAAAAAAGCGCCAAAGAAAAAAAAAGCAAATAAAAAGGACCACCTCTCCCAAGGAAAAGAAACCATTGTTTTATTTTTTATATTTAAAAAAATATGTTTGTTAAATACTTTTATTGATTTCAGAGAGAGGAAGGGGGAGGAAGAGACAGAGAAACATCCATGATGAGAGGGAATCATTCATCAGCTGCCCCCTGCACGTCCCACACTGGGGATCGAGCCCGCAACCCGGGCCTGTGCCCTGATAGGGAATCGAACTGTGACCTCCTGGTTCATAGGTCGACGCTCAACCACTGAGCCATGCCGGCCGGGCTAACATATGTTTTTATTTATTTATTAGAGAGAGAGGAAGGGAGGAGGATAGAGAGATAGAAACATTGATGAGAGAGAAATACCATCAATTGGCTGCCTCCTGCTCGGCCCCTACTGGGCGATTGAGCCTGCAACTGGGGTACATGTCCTTGACCAGAATCTAACCTGGGACCCCTCCAGTCCTCAGGCTGACGCTCTACCCACTGAGCCAGACCGGTTAGGGCAGAAACAATTATTTTTAAAAAGAGAAATATATATATATATTTTTTTAAAAGGAGCCCAGCCAGTGTGGCTCAGTGGTAGAACATCGACCTGTGAACAGAGAGGTCACAGGTTCGGTTCCCGGTCAGGGCACATGACTAGGTTTTGGGCTCCATCCCCAGTGTGGGGCATGCAGGAGGCAGCTGATCTACGATTCTCTCTCATCGTGGATGTTTCTCTCTCTCCCTCTCCTTCTCCCTTCCTCTCTGAAATCAATAAAAACACATTAAAATAAAAAATGTTTAAAAAGAGACAACACCATTTACTTTACAGAATTGTAAGGATAAAAAAAAAGAAAGAATGAATGAAAGGAAGGAAGGAAGGGAGGAAGAAAGAAAGAGAGAAAGAAAAGGGGGGGGGAAAGGAAAGAGAAAGAGACAGGGGGAAAAAAAAAGAGTCTAAAATTAAACCGCAGTAAAGACACCCCTTGGGATTGGTTTGCAGGTTTGGTTCCAAAACGCACGAGCCAAATTCCGAAGGAACCTCTTGCGGCAGGAGAATGGGGGTGTGGATAAAGCCGAGGGCCCGTCGCTCCCAGCGCCGCCCCCCGACAGCGGCGCGCTCACCCCGCCCGGCCCGGCCGCCCTCCCAGACCTGGCCGACGCCCCCCTCACTGTAGTGACCGCCGTGCCCTCGAGCATGGACAGCCGCGAGCCCTCCAGCCCCTCCCAGACCACCTTAACGAGCCTTTTCTAACAGTGGTTTTCTTTTTTTTTTCCCCCTTTTTTAAATGCCCCCTCTTCTTTCGATTCTGATCCTAATTATTATTATTTTATTATTTACAAGACCTCCCCCCCTCCCCTCCTAACCCACAAGATGTTTGGGAAATTTAAACAGCTCGGTGTGTAGCATCGGCAGCCACGTGACAAATGGGTTTACAGCCCCATCTCCTTGACAAAGTGTATTTTTTATTATTATTTTTATTTTTTGTCCACAAAGTGTAGTTGGATTTTTGGTGGGTTTTTTTTTTTTTAATTAATCAGATCATTCAGTCGGCATGGGGACTTTTTGAACCCTCCAAGTGCCTCTTAAAATTGTATGTTACTTATTTCCAGAAATCTCGGAGGGGGAAAAAAAAAGAGAGAGTGGTCTTTTGATGGGCAAATATTCATATTCCCGCTTAAGTGATTAGGTTAATAAAGTGTCAGGCGGTGAAAACGCTTTAGGAAATCTTGCAATTGTATGTGTACTTAGGGAATTTTGAAGACGTCCCGTTTAAAAAAATTTTTTAAACTGGAAAAAAAAAGATGTTTTGGTCACTCCTTTTTCTTACGGATGAGGAATATGATTACACAAAAGCACGAACGGTAGCAGCTCAAATAGGAGAGATTCATTAGATTTATGAGGCTGAACGACTCGGAAATGTGACTCTTAGGGTTGTACAGCTTCACAAAACTCCCCCTAGCTCCTTGCTTTTCAACATTTGGACAATACTTAAACTCCCTTCGTACCCACAAAACTCCACATAGGACTTGAAATCCTACATTTTCTAACCTTCAAAAGCTGCAAATGGTAGTTGTAAAACCATTCTGTCCAAATTAATCCCCTCCTCCCCCCCCCCCGCCCAACCCCGCAGGGAACGTGGAAATAAGCAAAATATAATTTTTTAAGGAGTCGAAAAAAAATCAGCATAAACTTAATTCATAGCTTTATGGATTGGCTTGAGCTGTCCCATGGTATTGTGTCTGGCATTCTCCGTGAATAATGTTTAAAAAAAAAAACCAACCAACTTTTAATAGACGAATACCAACAATGAGAATTCTTTGATGTTCTGTTTTATTTTACTTTGGCACAACTCGATATTATTTGTCAGAAGCAAACTTTTCTGACATTAGAGATTCAAAGTCATTAACGTAGAAAAACTCAGAGGCCTCGTGGATGCTGATCTGAATATATTTCCTAGTTTACGGTAGCGTTTTTTTGTTCTTTTAATTTAAGCTAAAATCGTAATGGTCTGGGCAGTGGTGAATGTCCATGTGTAGGCTTCCGTTGTAGTTAAATACCAATTAGAATGTGGATTTCCTAAAAAAATAAAATAAAATAAATAAATAAAATAAAATTTAAAAAAAGGAGTCAAGATATATGTCTTGCTTTAGTGGATTGTTAAGAATAACTTTGCACATGTTCCCCACTTCTTGGACCCCTGAAATCTCCTCTGGTGGTCGAAGTGGCAATTTCATAGATTTTTGTTTTTTTCAAGGTGTCCTGGCTGTTGTATAGACGTGTGGTTACATATTGACAGTTCACTGCCCACATTAAAGTGCATTATCGTAACTTTTGCTCAGGGTCTTTAGAAAATTAGCACAGAAAGTAGCTTATTTTTTAAAAAAAAAAAAGAATAAAGATGATGGGAGATAAGTTAACACTGTAACAGAAGGAAGGCGTGACCGCCATGATATACCTAGCACCCGTGGTATCATCTCCGATGGGGCGGAAATCTTGACTTTCCCTAGTTCTATTCGATGTTGGGCATTTACCACTAACCAGACCAAACAACCTTGATAAGGCTGAGATGTTCTTCATACACTTTTTACAGGTAAACTTAGCGATACTTTTACACATGTTGTTCTCTGACGGAACAATCTATGGTACTATAGATCTACTTTATGAAGTAGACGGATTTATAACTCAGTTCTCCTACGTGCCTTAATGATCTCACTTAGAAGTAAGTTTGTGAAAAAAAAAATCAGGATGATATGTGTTGTTTGTTAACTTGTTGGAAGCCCTATGACGCCTCACTAATTTTGTACTGTTTTACGTCTTATTTCCTGAAACTCTTTTTATGGTGTAACCCGGTTAGAGGGACGAACATGTCATAGAAGGCGGTGTGCACTCTTTCAAATATAGTTGATAAATCCAATAATCTTATATATTGAGCTTCGTGTTTATAGTACAGTAAGTGGTCTAGCAGAACTGTCCCTGTTTTCTTTGTTTATGGATAAATGCATTGTATAGAAACTATTCCCCCTAAATATTTATTGGACCAAACAATTGTGATTTATCCTATTAAATTTGTGTGAATAAACCATCTTGAATCTAAGGAGTTTTATTTCCCACAAGTTTTATTTAAAGCTTAACCGGACCAATGTGTTTCCAATACTATACAGTATGTAAAAGCTACTAAAAGAGCAATACAAACGCTTTTTAAAAAAAAAAATAGTCAAACATACAAAGAGTTTTAAGATCTCCAAACTTCTGATTCGCTTGAAATGTACACCCCATTGCAGTGTCATTCTACGTGGAGTTGCCTTTGAATCTATTTTCTTAGGATACAAGTAATGCCCCATAGATTTGAGTCCGCCCAAGTTTTGGAATTAAAAAAAAAAAGAGAGAGAGATAACTAACAGATAAAGTGATTGCATGAAAAGAAACCTTAAATATGATTAAGATTTAATAGTAGGTCTATTGAGCACCAATGGATGTTTGTAAATCTAAATAGAAATTGACCCCTAAAAGCCGAGTTGCTCTGTAGTTAATAAATTGTCACTATGATTTTTTTCAGGGAGAACAAATCTTGGGGTATTACAGCCAAACATCCCGACGATTGAAAATTCCCTAAAGTATTAAAAGAAGGGGAAAGTTTGATCGGAAATCCACAGCAGTGAAGACAAAGACAAATATTAGGTTATGCTAATCACACACTCTAAAAACCGATTGAGCCAAAAAAAAAAGAGCGAGAGAGAGACTTAAATGTCATTTCCTGATGGTGAACAATAAATAATTCTGTTCTTTATGATGCTGAACACACACACGCGCGTGTGCGAACACACACACACACACACACACACACACACACACACACACGGGGGCTTCACGTGATGCGGTGGCTTAAAACGAAACGACAAAGACCGTGTATAAACAGAGCCACCGGCAGCCGTATGCCCCCCTCACCTCTGAAGCCAGTTATCCTCGGAAAAGCAAACCCCGCACACTTGACAAGCACCGTGCAGTCCCCCCACTTCCTCTCACCTGCTTGCTCACGTGTCCTGGTCCCACCTGTGAATGGCATCTTCCAATTGTAAAGTCAGAGCCACCCCAGGCTCACTGGAGAGAGTAGGGAATCACCCCCCACCCCCGTCACCACCTCCCCCCTCCCCCCGTAATTCTAGTCTTCTTGTTTATTCCTCTGGAATCAGAGATCTCTGCATGTACCTCTCCACCCGCCACTCCCGCTGTGCACCTCTGTATGAAGACTTCTCTTTGCTGTTTCCTGTATGATAAGTAGCTTTCGCGAATAAACATTGCCTGCGATGCGAGCAGAGTTCACTGTATGCGAGGGACACACACAGGGTGGAGGTGAACGTTGCTCGCCGTCTCCAGGAGGCGGCGCCCGCATCTCCAACTTGGGAGACGTTAGGAGCAGAGTTGAGTTGGGTTTGACGGTGGAGGTTCCGGGCTGGTAGTCTAGGATGCCATTGCTTACCTGGTTTTGAACGTTTCATGGATCCATGGACGTGTATTAAAAAGGAAAGAGAAAAACACACACACAAAGAAACCCAAAATGACAAAACAAACGTAGAATCGAGGGGCACGTCAGATCTCAGCAGCTTTTTTAGACGGTTAGGGTGACACTTAGAGACGTTCTGTACGTCTACATGTTCGCTATGCAACGGGCAGACGGATCGAAGTATCCAAATTCATTCTTGAACTCCGCAAAGACCCAGTCTTTGCGGAGTTCAAACTACATGACATGACACGCAGCGGGAGCACGTGGAGAGGGGAACACGTATGTAGGAATGAGGTTTGTGTTGTTTTTACATTGTTAACGGGGGATGTTGGAAGAAAGGATTTTCTAACGATTGCTATTTAGCTGTATATCCAAAGCAGATGTGAGACACGCTAGCGTCTAACTTTCCAGGAAATTTTTCATGCTGATGAAATTTTTATTATATACAAATGAACCCTATGTAAATGATGTAACTTTTACGAATGACAGACATTAAATATTTCACTGACATGTGTTCTCAGAACTTCGAATGTTTTCTTAAATGCTTTCACTTCCTGAATACCCCCCAAAAAAGACAAAGAAAATGTAAAGAGAGAAAAACTCACTGGTTAAAAAAAAAAGAAAAAAAAAAGAGCAACACACCATGACACGTAGACAATTCTGAGCGATCGCCAAGCGTGCTGGATACTTATGCCTCGTTGAACCCCCCACTCCTGGTTTAGTAACTAAGATAGATTTTCGGATCCGTTTCCAGCCAGCGTGTGGGAGTCTCTGCCACCTGGCTTCCTCCTGTTGCCCATCTTCTCCGTCACCTGGGGCAGTTTTGGTCAGAAATACTGTGGCTCCTCACTGATCCTACAAATTTTTGGGTACGTGTCTGGCCTGTGAGATGCAGGGAGAGGGCAAGCGCATCATTGAGGACATGGGGGGGGGGGACGACGACAAAATAATACGTATTTGAAGCAGCACATTTTAAAATTATTTTTACTTTGTAAGTACATTTTTATTGATTTCAGAGAGGAAGGGAGAGGGAAAGAGAGAGACGGACACATCATGGATGATGAGAGAGAATCACGGACCGGCTGCCTCCTGCACGCCCCACGCTGGGGATGGAGCCCGCAACCCGGGCATGTGCCCCGACCGGGAATCGAACCCTGACCTCCTGGCTCATAGGTGGATGCTCCACCCCTGAGCCACGCCGGCCGGGGGAAACAGGCCCATTTTTTAAAAAAAGCAAGAGAAAGCACGCTGACCATGTGAGTTTGAAGAGAACAGAGCAGGTGACGGAGTCGAGGGCTGTCAGGCGCCCGCACACGGACTCTCTGGCACAGAAGCGAAGGAGGCGGGTGTTGGTAGAAATCGGGGCTCTGAGGTTTCGTAGCTTCTACCTCCCGGAGGCCTGGGTTAGTCTAACGTCTGGCAAATGGATCTTGTGCACAAAAAAGCGAAACGGAACCCACGAAAGCTTTGCTGCGGGTGTCCGTCTGCTTTGGTGGTGTGGCCCCGCCATGCCGCCCTGCGGGGCCGCCCCCAGGGATCAAACTCCCTCGCACCCAAAGCCGACACTTCTAGCATCACCTGGAAAATATCTTTATTTAACACCCCCCCCTGAGGAGCCCCTCCATGTGCTTTCACAGTGACCTCTCTTTGGACCCCAAGGGTGTGGAAGCCACAGAGAGAGACGGCCTGGCTTCCTGGGGCCGTGGCCCGGCCGGTGCCACGTGGGCAGTGTCCTAGCGGGGAACGTTCCGGAATGGCAACGTGGAGGCCTGGCGGGCTGGGCTCTGCGGGCAACGCCTACGGGTGATGCCGTCCTTCTCCAAGGTCGAGAGCAACTTCTAATAGTGCGTGGAGTCTGGCTCTCGGGTTGTCCACTCTGTCAGGGACCAGGGCTCGCTGTCCTGCAGAGCCTGTGGCACGTGCATAGCCCCCGGGCACCGGGGTCGCAGAAGGACGCCGGGACTTTGTCCAAATTGAAGGCCGGACGTTGTCTTTGCCGGGACACCGCAGGTTTGGGGACACTCCGGCTTGGCCTTTCCGGGCCTGCTGCTTGTGTGGAGGGCTGGGGAGCCGGCATTTAAACCCACAGAACCCCTCCCGTGTAAAGCCACCGTTCTCTGCTCTACGGCCAAAGTCAGAATCAGAAGTCCTTTATGTCTTTCTGGGTGTTTTTTTTATAGAATAATATTACCATGGGCCTAATTTTCCAAACCGATTCGAAGTCTAAGTTGCTATATTATTCGGAATGCCCTCCGGGGACATCCCCATCTCATTTGACCAAAAATAAAGCGTAGGGCCGTGCATGGAACTCAGGGAATGTGGGTGACGCGGATGCAAGTAGCAACAGAACCACAACTGAGCCCTAACCGGTGTGGCTCAGTGGATAGAGCGTCGGCCTGCGGACTGAAGGGTCCCAGGTTCGATTCCGGTCAAGGGCATGTACCTTGGTTGCGGGCACATCCCCAGTAGGGGGTGTGCAGGAGGCAGCTGGTCGATGTTTCTCTCTCATCGATGTTTCTAACTCTCTATCCTTCTCCCTTCCTCTCTGTAAAAAATCAATAAAATATATAAAAAAAAAAAGAACCACAACTGAGCTTCTCTGTAATGGTGTTTAAACATAGATATTTTTAAAAATCTACCATCACTCCCACTATTAACACAGTAAGTCCCCCCTTATCATGCGACCCCCCCAGCATGTTTTTCTCCCCTGGGAGGATGGATCTCACTCCTTTGCACACAGACATTTATCTTGTGCTGAAATAACAGACTTCAGGGGTGGGGGACGGAGGGGAGGGGAAGAGGCCCGGGCACTAGCCATGGGTAGGAAGTCCCGATGTGCGTTTCTGTGTATTTCCTCCTCGCCCATGAGGATCGTCAGGGACAATTTTTTGTTTGTTTCTTTCCTTTGCATCTTCCTCTTTACATCTGGCATGACCTTCTCCATGAATCCGAAGAGTGACTGGCCACCTTTCACGCTCATTTGAAAATAAAATGTGCTACAAACCAGGCGCCCGGGCCTCTGTGGCCCCGGGTCACCTGTGCATCTTTTCATTCTTTCTCTGGGCTTTCCCGTCGGACCAGAACATGTCAGCCTCGGGGGGCGTGGAAGTGGTTACTTGCGACAAAGATACGAAGACGGGACTCAAAGGTGAGGTTGGTTTCTCTTAATCCCGCACTTCCTTTCGTTTTCCGAAGCAGCGAGAACCCCGCCGGGCCGCCTGCTTTAACCTTGGCATTCAGGGGTTTTGACAGGTCGCCTCACGTGAAGGGGTATTTGCTAGTCAGTAAACTTTAATTCTATGGAATGAGTGGGTATTTGAACAGCACGCAGGGATTTCACGGGTTCGAACTATTTGGATTCTACAGTCAGAGCGCTTTTTCAGAAGGAAAGAATAGTGGGTGGGGGAACGAGAAGAGATAAACTAGAGGCCGGTGCACCGGTGGGGTCCCTCGGCCTGGCCTGTGGGGATCAGGTCAAAACTGGCTCTCCGACAGCCCCCTAAGGCAGCGGTTCTCAACCTGTGGGTCGTGACCCCTTTGGCGGTCGAACGACCCTTTCACAGGGGTCGCCTAAGACCATCCTGCATGTCAGATATTTACATGACGATTCATCACAGTAGCAACATGACAGCGATGAAGTAGCAACGAAAATAATTTTATGGTTGGGTCACAACATGAGGAACTGTATTGAAAGGGCCAGAAGGTTGAGAACCACTGCCCTAAGGGGTTCCGGATTGCGAGAGGGCGCAGGTCAGGCCAAGGGACCCCACCAGTGCATGAATCCATGCACCGGGCCTGCATATAAGATCTTTGGTTCATCTCTTCCCGCCCTCCTCTCTCCGCCTCTTCCCTCTGAGAATCATCAGTCTGTTCCATGTTTCCATGCCTGAGGTTTCTGCTCCTGCATTGAGCATCAGCCCCCTGGTGGTCAGTGCACTTCATAGCTACTGGCCAGTCGGCCGGTTGGCCAGTCACTTAGGCTTTTATATATATAGATTTTTATTCATTTCAGAGAGGGAGAGAGAGATAAACATCAACGATGAGAGAGAATCATCCATTGGCTGCCTCCGGCACAGCCCCCTACTGGGGATCGAGCCCGAAACCTGGGCACATGCCCTTGACCGGAATCGAGCCTGGGACCCTTCAGTCCCCAGGCCGACGCTCTATCCACTGAGCCACACCAGCCCGGGCTCATCCCGCCTTCTTTCCCAGGACGGATGACAGCTGCCATCTCCTATTTATCGGTGAGATGACTTCATTCACCTCCCCGTCCCTCTCTCGCCTCCACACTCAGCCGAGCGGGGGCGGTTCTGTTCTTTCCCCCGTTCCCTGAGCCCGCTGCCTGGCGTGGAGGAGGCGCGCCATAAATATTTATGGAATAAATAACAGGATGATGCGGGCATCGTATGCAATGCTCCCAGGCGCCGGTTCTTCAAGCTGAGCCTCCAAATCACCCGCAGGCCTGTCCGAGCACAGCTCCCAGGGCCTCGACTCCCGGATTTCTCACCCAGCAGGTCACGGGGGGGTCACGTGAGAATGTCCATGGCTAACAAGTTCCAAGGTGACGCTCAGGTTGCAGGGCCAGGGCCGGGGGGGCCGTGGCCGTCGGAAATGAAATGCACGGCTCACCAGGGCCAAGACATGTGTAATTTCATTCCGGTGCCAATAGCATGGAAGAGAAATGTGAGTAAAAACAAAACAACAACGGGACTTAAAACTTCCGGAAGCCAGACATAAAAAAATATAAAAAAATAGGCCCTGATTTTGTCTATTATGGGAACGTGTAACGGATTGCTCTGTCAGTTTTATGGCCAATAGTTGCGATGGGTGTTTATGAAAAGGAAAGACCATTGTAGGCTGACATGATTATAAAAATAGTTTACAGGATTTAAAGCGATCCGTACAGGAAATGTAAGGATTGAGGGTTGAATTCTCAGGGTGGGAGGAAGATGGGAAAAATATACAGGAAAGAGGGATTTGCTGACAGAGTGGATATGGGATGTGGAAGGAAGGAATTAAGAATTATGCCTGCCCGGCTGGCGTGGCTCAGTGGGTTGAGCATCCGCCTAGGAACCAGGAGGTCAGGGTCCGATTCCCGGTCAGGGCACATGCCTGGGTTGTGGGTTCGATCCCCAGTGTGGGGCCTGCAGGAGGCAGCCGATCCATGAGTCTTTCTCATCATGGATGTTTCTATGTCTCTCTCCTCCTTTTTTCTCTGAAATCAGTAAAATGTACATATATACATACATTAAAAATGTATATATATATATTTTAAAAAGGGTTATTCCAAACGTTTTTACACCAGCAGCGGGAGGGGTAGAATTGGCACCAGCCAGGGCGGCAAAACCCAGGGGGGACAGGCCGGCCTCCGGAGCTCGGAGTTGGGCAAGTTTGCAATTCCTAGTACATGTTGGAATAAGTGACAGGGTTCAGCTACGACGGACGAGGACCTCCTGTGTGTTTGCTGGTGGGAACGCACTGCAGAGAGGCTGAGCGGGGAGGTGAGGGGCTGACAGCCCCGGCAGGTGGGAGGGGACCAGGCTAGTCCCCAGTTTATCTCCCAGAAGCGGACAAGGGCGGAGCGCGTCACTCACAGGGGTGGGCAGATGGGGCGTGCGGCTGGCGGAAATCTCTCCCGATCCCCTCAACTTTCTCAGTGCGCAGAGGAGCGAGGCGAGGAGAAGGGCCGAGCTATGTGGGTAGGGAGTGATGGCGGAGCTGCCGGCCGACCAGCCGGAAGGGCCGCTATGGCCGTGAACTTGAACAGAGACCAGCCTGTCTCCAGCCCCCACCAGCTGAGCAGGTGCAGGAGGGGGTTAGGCAGGGAGCTGGCGTGGTGCCAAGGAAGGAGGAAGGAAGGAGAAGGCCGGGCAGGACCGAGGGAGCAATTACCCCGACGGACGGAGTTACCGGAGAAGAGTGGTGACATGCGGGGCTGAGGGGCCTGGAGAAGGTGGCGGATCGACAGATCGAGGGGCCCCAGAGAGAGGAAGGGGGAGAGAGAGAGAGATAGAAACATCCATGATGAGAGAGAACCATGGATCGGCTGCCTCCTGCATGCCCCACACTGGGGATGGAGCCCGCAACCCGGGCCTGTGCCCTGACCGGGAATCCAACCGTGACCTCCTGGTTCCTAGGTCGACGCTCAACCACTGAGCCACACTGGCCGGGCCCTCCCTCTGTTATGTCTGAACACATTCGCACTAATTTACTAAACGTGCATTCAAATATGTCGACCTCTGTGTCGCTTTGGCAGCACGTGTACAAATGTATCGATTTCATGGCGATGCGAAATATTGCGGCACGTGCAGCGCACGCGATTGTTAATACACGGGACCCACTTGGGTACGTGTTCGGTAAGGATGGAGCGTCCGTAGTGGCGTATTTCTCTGCCGGGAACACGACACACGGGAAGGAAATCTGCATTTCCGGGGACCGTGTTTGCGTTCCCCAAGTCACCCGGGAGCTCTTTTCTGTGTGGGAGGCTGCGTGGCCGCGTCTACTAGTATTTGGAACCGTCTGGTAACAAATGCGTGAAACTGTGGCGTCGGCCGAGAGCCAAGCCTTGCTCGCGGCGGCCTGCCTGCCTCACACCCCCCCCCCTTTTGGAGAGGAACAGGGGAAGGGGACTGCCTCTCTCTCTCTCTCTCTTTTTTTTTTTTGTTAATCCTCACCTTGAGGGTATGTTTCCATTGGTTTTTAGAGAGAGAGCGCGGAAGAGAGAGGGAAAGACAGAAACATCGATGTGAGAGAGACACACCGATGGGCTGCCTCCTGCACGCGTCCCGACCAGGGCCCGGGCCGGGGAGGAGCCTGCAACCGAGGTCCGTGCCCTTGACCGGAATCGAACCCGGGACCCTTTGGTCCGCAGGTCGACGCTCTACCCACTGAGCCACACGGGCCAGGGCCCTCTCTTTTCCTCGTAGGATAGATGTTTTCTCTTGGTAGATTTTGGAAATAAAACTCAGAGCTCGTTTTTCTTCTCCGAGTTGTGCCTCCCGCCTGGCTCCCGTTTGCATCTCGCGACGAAGCTTTGAACAGCAAAATGGCCCACGGTTTGCGAGACAGCCCTCCACCAACAAGTCAGCCGTGACAAATCTGGGTAACTCTTTGATTTGAAAACACTGGGAAGGCATTTAGCTTGCGTTTGGCAGCGTTCCTCAGACTCCGTTTAAACAGCAGAATGCTATTTTTGAATTTTTATTGATGTCAGAGAGGAAGGGAGAGGGAGAGATAGAAACATCCATGATGAGAGAGGACCATGGATCCGCTGCCTCCTGCACGCCCCCTGCAGGGGATGGAGCCTGCCACCCCGGCCTGTGCCCTTGACCGGGAATCAAACCGTGACCTCCTGGTTCAGAGGTCGACGCTCAACCCCTGAGCCACGCCGGCCGGGCTAGGATGCTATTGTTTTCATGGAAACCGCGTAAAAGGCATCTGGGGGCGGGGGGCGGTGAGCTGTCAGGCGCCCCTCCGTGGGGAGCAGATTGCAAAGGTAATGAACACGTAACTGTGTTTCCTGACTTTTACGGAGGGTAGAGATGAAGACACAAGACGAGTAGCCCTAACCCAGGGAATATAATCTTTTTTTTTTTTACTGTTGGCCTGTTAGGAACAGGGGGTCCTGTCCCACAGGGAGACGACTGTACATGAGCAAGTGGGTTTGCGATCATGTCGGAGGTCCGGGTGGCAGGGAGGGTGTTCAACCCAGCTCTGCTCACACTGATGGCGGACTTCAGCGAGACACCTCATTATTCTGAGACGCTCCCCCTGCTGTGTGAGCGAAGGAGAATGATTGATCTTTTCAGGACTGCAAATCGCCAAACGGGGCCCTGCGCGCTCCGCTCCAGCGGCTGATGTTCAAGGCAAACTGTCCACGTAGGGACGGCCGGAGGCAGGCGGGTGGGCTGGCCGGCCGGGCAGGTTTTCACAGAGAAACAGTCCTTTGATGGGGTTTCCTTATCCTGGGATCTTTGCCCCCTGGTTTGAAAGCAAAGGACCTTGAGCGTTTTTCTTTTTTTAAAAAAAATATATTTTTATTGATTTCAGAGATGAAGGGAGAGGGAGAGAGAGATAGAAACATCCACGATGAGAGAGCATCATGGATCGGCTGCCTCCTGCACGCCCCCGACTGGGGATCGAGCCCGCAACCGGGGCATGTGCCCTTGATCGGAATCGAACCCCGGACCCTTCAGTCTGCAGGCCGATGCTCTATCCACTGAACCACACCTGCCAGGGCCCAGGTTGGACTTCTTACCTATCATCCTGTGCGGCCTCTTGGGGTCATAGAAACTGTAGAACGTGAGGTCCCAGGATCCTCGCACCCGAATGCTTTTGCATAGAAGCATCGTTCACCCAAATCTATGTCTGCTTCACGCCAGGCACGGTGCCAGGATGTGATAATCAAGTCCATTCCTTTAAAAACGTGATTGACATGTTAGTGACATGGCCCTAATGCAAAGTGATAAGCGAGGAGGTGTGTGGGGCCCCGAGAATACAGATGAGGAGGAAATGGATTCCGCCGGAGGGCGGGGGACGAGGGCACGCACGCAGGAAATGAAAAGCGATGAGTCAGGTGAGTCCTAACGCCTGAGTCGGACTCAGGCAGGCGTCGGGGGGGAGGGAACGGGAAGGAGAGATGTCCCCTTAGGTTGGGGCGAGAGGCCTGGAGGCAAAGAGAACAGGGCTCGTTACAGGAGAGTGTGCGGGAGAGGCTGGCGGAATAGCCAGGACAGGGTGCTGGTGGGCGCCCGGAGAATAAGACGAGAAAGTCAGATTGGGGCCGGCCGGCCTGGCTCAGGGGTTGAGCGTCCACCTATGAACCAGGAGGTCACGGTTCGATTCCCGGTCAGAGAACATGCCCTGGTTATGCGCTCGATCCCCAGTAGGGGGCGTGCAGGAGGCATTCGATCAATGATTCTCATCATTGATGTTTCAATCTCTCTCTCTCCCTCTGTCTTCCTTTCTGAAATCAATAAAAATATATTTAAAAGAAAAAGAAAAAAAGAAATGCCTTTCTTTTAAAAAACAATCCAAAGTACGAGGAGTGGATAACACAGGAATGTTTTTAAGACGGCAGAGGCCAGCCCAGGCAGTGTGGCTCAGTGGTTGAGCATTGACCTATGAACCAGGAGGTCCCGGTTCGATTCCCGGTCAGAGCACATGCCCTGGTTATGCGCTCGATCCCCAGTAGGGGGCGTGCAGGAGGCATTCGATCAATGATTCTCATCATTGATGTTTCGATCTCTCTCCCTCTCCCTTCCTTCCTGAAATCAATAAAAATATATTTTAAAAAACCCCAGAAAACCCCAAAATGTTTCTTTAGAAAATAACATCAGCACAGTCTATTTTGTTGGCTGACAGATGGAGGCACTGACGTGAAAACACGTTTATTGGAGCTGGATGTGAAGTGCTGGTTACAGGACCAGACCCATCACAGGTGCGTGTCTGCGTCCCCCTCCGGGCCGACGACAGGAATCACGGAAGGCGGCCCGCAGACGGGGACATTCTCGGGAAAACGCACCCGCATGCCAACACGCGCCGGTCAGAACGCCTCGAGGAGTGGTTTTCTTCAGGACGACGGCCGGGAAAGAGGGAAAGTGGTGAATACACTGACCCTCTCCCGGTTTTAAAAGAAACTTAACTTTTCTCCCCAGTGAAAGCAGAGACGCTTTGGATTGTGGGACCCTCTTGGCTCCTAAAACTAAGTGCTGCTTGAAAAACGGCCTTTCAGCTGCAGCCACAGCCTCGGCTCAAAGCCTCCGGAGAGAGGCCCACCAGCCCCGCTCTCCGTGGCCGCCTGCCATTTCGGGAAATCGCAGCTTTTTGAAAGAAAAAGAAAAAGGAGAAGAAGAAGGAGAAGGAGAAGGAGAAGGAGAAGGAGAAGGAGAAGGAGAAGGGGAGGAGGAGGAGGAGGAGGAGGAGGAGGAGGAGGAGAGGAGGAGGAGGAAGAGAAGAAGAAGAGGAAGAGGAGGAGGAGGAGCAGAAGGGGGAGGAGGAGGAGGGGAGAGGAGGAGGAGGAACAACAACACAGGTTAAGCCATTTAATTCACCTTCTTGGAACGAGATGGACGTTTAAGGAAAAAATAAGTCAGGGAGCAAGAACAGATGCCCACTTCCTATTGGACCGCTCTGTCCACATGTGGTAGAAGCAGGGTCTATGGGCTCCAGCATAGCTTCCCCCCGCCCGCCCCCATCCCACAGTTCCGTGGCATATCTCCATTCAGACAGCTGGCGTGGCTCAGTGGTTGAGCATCCACCTATGAACTAGGAGGTCAGGGTTCGATTCCCGGTCAGGGCACAGGCCCGGTTTGCGGGCTCGATCCCCAGTGTGGGGCGTGCAGGAGGCAGCCGGTCCATGATTCTCTCTCATCATGGATGTTTCTCTCTCTCTCTCCCTTCCTCTCTGAAATCAATAAAAATCTATTTAAAATAAAAATAAAAATAGCAAGAAACGTTTCAGCACAGTCTCTTCCATGTTAACGAGAGTCGAATGGGAAAGATTTTTTTGAATCAGGCTGGATATAAAGCTACTGATAGTCCCATGGAATCCCTCTTACAGTGTAAGCCTTAGGTTCAGTGGTCGGCAAACTCATCAGTCAACAGAGCCAAATATCCACAGGACAACGATTGAAATTTCTTTTGAGAGCCAAATTTTTTAAACTTAAACTATATAGATAGGTACATTGTTATTAACTTAATTAGGGTCCTCCTAAGGCTTAGGAAGAGCCACACTCAAGGGGCCAAAGAGCCGCGTGTGGCTCGTGAGCCGCAGTTTGCCGACCATGGGCCTAGGAGGTTCTCAGGAGCCATCTCTCTCCTCAATGTGCTTTGACTCCGGACAGAGCTCCTCAATGAAGACACGATTCTTTTTATAAAAAGATCATTTTGGGATCTGGGGCCCATAAAAATCTAACACCCGTGCCGCACCTTCATCCATTTGACGGATGACAGGCCGTCACTCGAGGGGCAGGTTCTGTGTGTCCCGGCGACCTGCCCTGGGGGTGAAGCGGCGCTTTTCTCCGGAGGGTGATTTCACAGCGGCTTTTTGACACCCACCGTTTTCCCGCCTCCCGACCCGTTTCCACACCCTCCCTGGGCCCGGGCAAGGCCGTGGATAGGAGGCCAGCAGGCAGGGGAGGGGCGAGGCGCCGGCCCTGGGAGCCATAGCTGAGGACCTGCGGCCCATTCTGCTCTGGGCTCCGACAGAACGTCTCCAAAAAGTTAGCCGCCGGCCTCGGATGCCGCGTCACGGCCGTGGGCACCGCAGAAGGTCACCCAGAGGGATGGGGGGTGACCTCCCGGGCGCAGGGCAGCTGAATGGAAGCAGCTGCAGGAGACGCTCCCCACGTACCCAGGTGCCCGGGGAGGAGAGCGAAGCAACGCCAAGCAACGCGGGCGGGAGACGGCCTGGCCAGGGAGCCCGAGTCTGCCTCCCCCCGGGAATCCAGGGGGATGGGGGGGGGGGGGGCGAGGCAAGGCGCTGAGAGGCGGAGAATTAAGACCATGTGAGTTTCTGTGCGAGCAGAAGGGCCTTCCCGGACCCACTCAGCTCCACGGGAGCAGCCGCCAAAGGGTCTGCCATTCAATCAAGGTCCCCGGCACCGCTGGGTCTGTAGTTGTTTGTTTTTTTAAGTGATCTCTCTCTCTCTCTCTCTCTCTCTCTCTCTCTCTCTCTCTCTAATATATGTATATTTTTATTGATTTCAGAGAAGAAGGGAGAGGGAGAGAGAGGTAGAAACATCAATGATGAGAGAGAACCATGGACCGGCTGCCTCCTGCACGCCCCACACTGGGGATGGAGCCTCTAACCCCGGCCTGTGCCCTGATTGGGAATCGAACCGTGACCTCCTGGTTCCTAGGTCGATGCTCAACCACTGAGCCACACCGGCCGAGCACGTGGGCGTTTCAGACAAGCAGTTCCGACGCTGGGCAGCAGGGCAGCGTCTGCCTGTGATCAGGGCGGTGGATGTGAGCTGCTTAGAGCAACGGTGCGACCAGGCGGGGTCAGAGCCACAGAGGAGGGGGAGGGCCCGTGGAAAGGCACTGGGAGCAGGACACGGGGAAGGAGGGAGGAGGGACATGGGCTGATGAGCCGAAAATAGGTCATCGCCTGGCGGAGAAATCCTCCCATTTCAGACTCCAGCGTTTCCACCGGAAACCGGTTCTTCTGTGCTCAGCAGGCCCCTTGGTGCGGACATGCGGCCCGTCTTGGACTCTATGGTCCATTCGAAACCTCCAGCCCTGCATCCTCCCGGTTTCCCTGGAAACGGTCCCATCCAGGGAGCAGCAGGCCCTGCTTCATAGGAAAGGGCTGAACTCATTCTTTTTTTTTTTTTTTAATATATTTTATTGTTTTTTTTACAGAGAGGAAGGGAGAGGGATAGAGAGTTAGAAACATTGATGAGAGAGAAACACCGATCAGCAGCCTCCTGCACACCCCCTACTGGGGATGTGCCCGCAACCAAGGTACATGCCCTTGACGGGAATCGAACCTGGGACCCTTCAGTCTGCAGGCCGACGCTCTATCCACTGAGCCAAACCAGCTAGGGCTGAACTCATTCTTATTTAAACAGACATGGTGTCAGGAGGCTTCTCTAGACGCCGAGCGGGAACAAGAAAAAAAAGCCACGCGGCTCCCTCCTCCTGAAAACCTCTGTTCCTGTGCTGCCGGCGATGTCCAACGGCCACTGGGCGACCCCCCCCCCTTCCCCCCGGGGCCTTTCTGATCAAGCCCAGGACCCAGTTAGACTAAAAGAATAAATTAATAAAATAAATAAGAAGGCTTTTCTGGCCCTAACCGGTTTGGCTCAGTGGATAGAGCGTCGGCCTGCGGACTGAAGGGTCCCGGGTTCGATTCCGGTCAAGGGCATGTACCTAGGTTGCGGGCACATCCCTAGTAGGGGGTGTGCAGGAGGCAGCTGATCGATGTCTCTCTCTCGTCGATGTTTCTAACTCTCTATCCTTCTCCCTTCCTCTCTGTAAAATCAATAAAATATAAAAAAGAAAAACAAAGTAAGAAAGAAAAAAATGGAAGGCTTTTTCTGGGTCTTAACGACGTCATATATTCTTTCTCGCACCAATCCGTGCCCTCTGTAAAAAAATAAAATAAAAATTTTAAACCTGTTTATAAAAAAAATGTTTCCACCGATTAGGCCGTAATGAGGACCAGGAGTTCTATTTTGGATGGAGGCGGAATAAAGTCACATTTTCACCCCTTCCCGCCCTCACACTCAGGAGACCCAATAAGCATAGACTTCTTGTCCCGATAATCCATTTTCCCCTCCAATATTGTTTGCCAAGCCCATTCAATGCTCAATGCCCGGCTCTGTTTTAGAAGTTAGAAAGGCCTGGCTGGTGTGGCTCAGTGGTTGAGCGTCGACCTAGGAACCAGGAGGTCTGGGTTCGATTCCCGCTCAGGGCACATGCCCAGGGGTTGCGGGCTTGATCCCTAGTAGGGGGCGTGCAGGAGGCAGCCGATTAATGATTCTCTCTCCTCATCGATGTTTCTATCTCTCTCCCTCTCCCTTCCTCTCTGAAATCTATAAAAATATATATTTTTTAAAAACGTGTTTTACCCCATAAATCACTCGTCTTTGTGGAGCGTGTCCCTCGACTCTCCTGCGTGTTTCCCTGCGGGCGGAGAGCGAGCATGGAAAATCTCACCTTCCCAGACAGGCCTTCTCGGAAGCCCTGAGCCAGTGGGAAGGGAGCTGAAATTTATATTTAACTTCAAATGCTTCTTACCGCAAATGTTAGCATACGGGGCACCGCGCGGCCATTTCTGGGTATAATTGAGCTCGCGCGTTGGCCTGCCCCCTGATTTATGAGCCTCGTAGAGATTTATTTGGGTGATTTCGGCGCCCCCTCCCCTCCGTCTCCCAGAATCGGACATCTACAGCTTTTTATTTAATTTTTTTTCTCCTCCTTGGCTACATAACTAAGAGGGTCTCCTACTAGTGAAAACCATTCCCATGTTGCCAAACAATAAGCTGAATATGTATTATCTCAGGCTATGGAGGACATGGGAATAAAAGGCCATAGCTCTCCACTACGCTCCACGTTCATGTGATTGGAGAGGGAATGAAAGAAAGGGGTGAGCATGATGTTGGGGGAGGCAGGCATTTATTTTTAAAAAAATATATATTTTTTTATTGATGTCAGAGAGGAAGGGAGAGGGAGAGAGAGAGAAACATCAATGATGAGAGAGAATCATGGATCGGCTGCCACCTGCACGCCCCACACTGGGGATGGAGCCCGTAACCCAGGCATGTGCCCTGACCGGGAATCGAACCCTGACCTCCTGGTTCCTAGGTTGATGCTCAAACCACTGAGGCACACCAGCCGGCTGGCATGGACTTTTTAACTTTCTCCCTGGAGTGTTTATGGGTTTAAAAATAAAACAAAAACAGACATCAAGAGCAGGGTCCGAACGATCTTTTTATCTCTTCGTGTTAATGTATTTACGGGTCGACCCCTTTCTACGGTGTCACAGAGGTCAGCAACTACAGGAATTGCATCTTCCAGACGCGGAGGGGAGGGGAGGAAAGTGGGCGGGAGGTAGGAAAAGGTAGGAAGCAATAAGGGGAAGTTGGTGAAAGGCCAGAATCCTCTGACTGGCGTCGGAGGCCGCGGGAAGTAATAACTTTGGGGGCTGCCTGGGCGGAGGAGGTGTCCTGGGATCCTGGGGGGAAGGTGTGGACAGAGCGAGGTCAGGGAGTCAGGGGTCCCGGGAATGAACTGGGGACAACGGCAGCGGAGCAACTGGCACTTCTAATGGCTGGAAGGTGTGGCCTGAACCTGTCAGTGAGGCCAGGGTCTGGTTCCGCTGGAGGGAAGGTAGGGCCAGGCACCCCAGCCGCGCGTATGTTCCCTCGGGGTGGGCCGCGGCCCCTGGGCAGAGCGGTATGTTTTAGGGTGACCTTTTTTTAAAAATATATTTTATTGATTTCTTACAGAGAGGAAGGGAGAGAGTTAGAAACATCGATGAGAGAGAAACATCGATCAGCTGCCTCCTGCACACCCCCTACTGGGGATGTGCCCGCAACCCAGGTACATGCCCTTGACCGGAATCGAACCTGGGACCCTTCAGTCTGCAGGCTGATGCTCTATCCACTGAGCCAAACCGGTTAGGGCTAGAATGACCTTTTGACCTCCACGCTGCTTCCCGTGTCCCACGCGAGCCTTGATTTTGGGGTTCCCAGTCCTTCCACGGGATTCGTGTCTCCTTTCCGCCCCTGGTGTCTCCCCAGCTGCCTGCAGCCATCAGGGCGTCGTCTGTGATCACTGGTTCATTTCAGCAGTTGTGGTCGCACCACGTGTGGGATTTCACGTGTTCGTGTCGCTCTGGCCGTGGTGGGCGACGGGCTCATTCACGGTGGCTCTGTGGCTAATTCCCTCCCCGGCGGCCCTCCCCACCCCCGCCTCCCGGGGAAGCCTCTGCAAAAAAAGGCTTTGCAAATACTTGCAAAAGTGGGGCTGGACGAGAGCAGCGCCCCTTCGAGGTCCATGTCGACCAGCGGTTCTCAACCTGTGGGTCGAGACCCCTTTGGGGGTCGAACGACCCTTTCACAGGGGTCGCCTAAGACCATCGGAAAACACATATATAATTACATATTGTTTTTGTGATTCATCACTATGCTTTAATTATGTTCAACTTGTAACCATGAAAATACATCCTGCATATCAGATATTTACATGACGATGCATAACAGTAGCAAAATTACGGTTATGAAGTAGCCACGAAAATAATGTTATGGTTGGGGGTCACCACAACATGAGGAGCTGTATGAAAGGGTCGCGGCATTAGGAAGGTTGAGAACCACTGGTGTAGACCAAGCATGTCACACCCAAAGGCTAACACGGGCCAAATCCACGAGGCATGTGGCCGGGGCGCCACGAGCTGGACGTGCTCGGTGTAGACCCTGGACGGTGTGAACACACACTCGGAATCCTCCTCCCCGCGTCGCGTGTCACCCCCGTGCCCCACAGGAGAGCCTTCTGGTTTGGGAATTCCCGCATTTCCTGTAAACAGAGACAACAGATTCTCCTCTGCGGCAGGGACTTGAAAGCAGAATTCCCCAACGGGCCCCATGAAGGCAACACACCCCATTTCTGCTCCAAGAGCCCCCCCTCTCCGCCCCTCTCCCATCTGCCGCCGACGGCCGGCCGGTGTGACAGCTCAGAGCGATCGCTCAGGTTCACGCACAGCAACAGGCTTCGTTCGCCCACGGCCAGAACGACATGCATTTTAAAAGTTGGCTCAGTTGATGGCCTTGGACGAAGATGAACGGCCAAGGACGGACGGAGCCCTGAACGCGAATGTTTCCCTTCCCCGCGAAGCCCTGCAGCAGCAGAAGGACCGTCCTGAGCAGATGATTTAACGCGGGCGTGTGCTCTCCGACGCTCATGTCAGGCGAGACGGCCCCGCACGGAGATTTACTGCCGGTGACACCCCGGGCCCGGGCTCGCTGGGGCCCCTGGTACCGCGCTGGGTTCCAAGAAAAACACCTTGAACTTCCTCCTCCCGCGCTGACCTCTCGCCATAAAGCAAAGGGGGACCGAGCCCCCGGAGGGCCCAGGGCCATCCTTCATGCCCACTGAGCAGCTAAGGTAAACAGATGCTGCCATGCCCTGGCCCCGTCTTTGGGTCACGCCTGGCCAGCGTGGCTTAGATGCCGGCCGGTGCCGGGAGTGCACCCCTCCTCGCTGGCTGCCTTCACCGTTATCTGGGGGGGGGGGGGGGGGCCTATAAATTTAAGCTATGCAAAGGCGCGGCCGGCCAGCAGGGACTGTCTGCAAAGCCACGTGGAATCTGAGGAGCCGAGTAGGATTTATGACAGGAATCGCTTCTCCTGGCGCAGATGGACAGCAGGCCGCATGGTCCCTTCCCTCGTCGGGAAAATGAGAGAGAGACTGCCCACAACCGCCCATTTCCAGACGCCAGCAGAGCCACGTGGCATCATGAGGCCTTAATGTAGACGTGCCCAGGACTAGCCAAGCATAGGATGCTGTCACATTAATCCAGTGGTCGGCAAACTGCGGCTCGGCAAACC